>NC_053027.1:185500307-185619135 GCF_003073215.2 Triticum urartu | reverse complement strand
GGAAGTGGAAGTAGTGGTACACATTCATTTTCAGAGAGGTACTTGACGAATCCAACATTTTTGGGGCGACGGTAGTTGTACACGTGGCTACTTGGTTTTGTTGGATCCATGGCGACGGTAGTCGTACACATATCGTAGAGGAACTTGGTCTTGCGAAGAGGTACTTGACGATAGTGGTACTTGGCGCGTCCGAGGGTCGTCGTGTCGTAGTACTTGGCTAAATTCTCGGAGAAGATGCTTGACGAACCGGGTACGGGTCTTGGCAACAGCAAGACAAAAGGGCCTCTGGTGGGCAGCAGCAAGGAGGCGATGGTGCGGCGGGAAGTAACCAGAGGTGCACAGGCACGAGGAGGCGCAACAGAGGACGTGGAGGCCGGAGGTGGTCCTCGTCGATGATGGAGGGACGCAGGCGCGAGCGGGAGGTTGGGCGCGCGGCGCATGGTGGTGGAGGTCGCCCGCAGAGACAGACGACGGAGGGGCGCGAAGGGCTGTGCTCGGCGCTAAAGAGGCGGCTCAGAGCAGCAGCCTGCAGGTGGTCGGTGGCGCGGGCGCCATGGCCGGAGACCGAAGTCGGGGGCAGCGATAGAGGGTCATCGCGGATCGAGGGAGGCACCGGGGAAGGGCTCGCCGGGTGGCACGCTGGCCGGCGCGGGGCAAGGGGGCGCAGGCGTGGCTCGCTGGCTGGAGCTTGCTAGCGGCAGAGGATGGCCGGAGTGGGCAAGAGGTGGCTGCGGACGTGGGAGATCGAGAGGGAGGAGGGGGTCGAGCGGATGGGGATGGGGATCGGGCTCCTCCCTGGCGGCGTGAGGTGGGAGACGAGGGAGTGAGATGGGATCGTGGGGTGACGGGGCCTGGGCTAGGGTTAGGTAGGTTTAGGTGGGCCTAGAGGGCCGGGGACTAGGCCGGCCTGGAGGGCTGTGGGGAGGGATGGCCGCTGAGAGGCCCAACTAGGCTGGACTGGCTGCTGGGCTCTTTTCTCTCTCTCACTCTAAAGAAAAATAAATAAAAACAACACAAAGATAAGAAAGAAAAGAAAGGGAGGTTAGGGGAAGAAGTTGGACACGCGGATAATTTTTCTGGACTCACAAAAATGTGCATGGTCCATGAAAAATAGGAGTGGCCAAGATTGCGAGATTTAAATTCAAACTCATTTGAATTTAAATTCAAAAGGTTTGAACTAGGACAATATTTAGAAGAGCCCCATAATGATGAGGATTATTGGAGGAACCTCGATAAAAGTGATAAGAATTGCGGACAAGATTTGAAGGTCAAACTCGAAGCAGAAAATACATGAGAGTTTAAATTGCAAGTGTGTTTGCGGTTAATTCCAAACTAATGGAATAGTAGCTCCCTAAATACTGGGAGGATATGTTACAAAGAGAACTCACCATGTGATTTCCCTTGGTTTAAATAGATTGAAAGATCTATGCAATTTATTTAAGTGAGTTTTAGTTAGTTTGAGAAAAAATGGCATGATGACATGATGCAATGCACATGACGCATAGATGAATGCAACGAACCAAACAAAACATACGACAATTCTCGGAAACCATGGAAGGCATCTGAAGCTCCGGAGCAGGGCGTCACACCAAACTCATGGCAAGGTACACAATAGGCCTGGTACACATCATAGCATACTTTATGGAACCTATGGCTGATGCATAGGGAATGACTTTCATTCTCTTTCTATTTTCTGCCGTGGTCGGGTTTTGAGTCTTACTCACCTTGCAACACAGGAAAGAACTCCTTCTTTGACTATTCCATTTTGAACTACTTCATAATCTTGTGAAGGTATATACTCATTGAAAAATCTTATCAAGTGTCTTGATCTATCTCTATAGATCTTGATGCCCAATATGTAAGCAGCTTCACCGATGTCTTTCATTGAAAAATTCTTATTCAAGTATCCTTTTATGCTATCTAGAAATTCTATATCATTACCAATCAGTAATATGTCATCCACATATAATATCAGAAATGCTACAGAGCTCCCACCCACTTTCTTGTAAATACAGGCTTCACCGTAAGTCTATATAAAGCCATATGCTTTGATCACCTCATCAAAGCGCATATTCCAACTCCGAGATGCTTGCACCAGTCCATAGATGGATCGCTGGAGCTTCCACACTTTGTTAGCACCTTTAGGATTGACAAAACCTTTTGGTTGCATCATATACAACTCTTCTTTAAGAAATATATTAAGGAATGCAATTTTGACATCCATTTGCGAGATTTCATAAAATGCGGCAATTTCAAACATGATTCAGACAGACTTAAGCACCGCTATGAGTGAGAAAATCTCATTGTAGTCAACACCTTGAACTTGTTGAAAACCTTTTGCGACAAGTCGAGCTTTGTAGATAGTAACACTACCATCAGCGTCTGTCTTCCTCTTGAAGGTCCATTTATGCTCAATGGCTTGCTGATCATCGGGCAAGTCCACCAAAGTCTACACTTTGTTCTCATACATAGACCCTATCTCAAATTTCATGGCCTCAAGCCACTGTCGGAATCTGGGCTGATCATCGCTTCTTCATAGTTCGTAGGTTCGTCATGGTGTAGTAACATGACTTTTAGAACTGGGTTACCATACCACTCTGGTGCGGAATGTGCTCTGTTCGACCTATGAGGTCCTGTAGTAACTTGATCTGAAGTTTCATGATCATCATCATTGGCTTCCTCTCTAGTTGGTGTAGGCATCACAGAAACGGATTTCTCTGATGAGCTACTTTACAATCTAAGAGAAGGTACAATTACCTCATCAAGTTCTACTTTCCTCCCACTCACTTCTTTCGCTAGAAACTCCTTCTCTAGAAAGGATCCATTCTTAGCAACAAAGATCTTGCACTACAAAAAAAAAGACACACCCGTGATATTTCGGGCCAAACGAATTTTTTTCCTGTCATGCTTATGACACTTCTATGACGATAATTGTGACAAAACCCGGTATCATCATAGATGTGGTGAGCTCCTACTTCTATGAAAAAAAATCATGACAGAAAATGGGCTTTTCTCCCTGGGCGGGCTGGAGACGCAGCTGAATGACATTCTTTGGGCCGTGCATGACGGAAAAACCGTAGTAGAAGTGAGGGCGAGGAAAATATCGGGGAGTTCCCGGTTACGGTGGGTGGTCAGGGCCGAGCGATGCGCGTTTCTCTCGTACACGTACGCATGTGTGGGTGCGAGGCATTGGGCTCTAACTGAACCTGGGCGAGGCGTACGCCTACTGAACCCGAGTGATTGCAATGCCGGCTACGCGTTACTGAACCCGAGCGATTGATCGATTGCTGTTAACCGAACCCGATCGAGTGATTCCTTCGCTACTGCTGCTAATTGAAGCCGATCCATGCTGCCTCTGGATGAACAAGACCCCATGAACAGTGAGCGTTGTTGGAGGGGGAGGGGTTGGATGAACAAGACCCCATGGTAGTAGAGGTCGTTGCCGCTGGATGAACATGACCTCGATCGAGCCGGTTGGGGGTGGATGAACAGGGCCCCGTGGAAGGCTGGATGAACAGGACCCCGTGGAGGGCTGATTTAACAGTAGCCGGTGGAGGGCTGGATGAACAGTAGCTCGTGGAGGGGTGGTTGAACAGGACCCCGTGGAGAGGGTTGGTTGAACAGTAGCCAGTGGAGGAGCGGTGGAGGCTGGATGAACAGGAGCACGTGGATGAACAGTCGAAGGTGGAGGCTGGAGGAGGTCGACGATGGATGAACAGTAGCCCGTGGAGGCTGGAGGAGGTCGACTGTGGAGATGAACAGTATCCTATGGAGTCCAGTCTTGCGGTACGTGTAACATCCCAAATTTCCAATTTGGAATGTTATACATTAGATCATCACTGCATATCATATTTTATTTTGCATTTTGGTTGATCCTAGAAATTCTACGCAACTCAATAACCCACGGAGAGAGTTGGGGATTTCGTTATTCTCATATTTGAGTTCTCTCAAATTTTGAGAATAGGATCATTTGATTTTATTTATTTTATCATCAATTATTTCTATTACAACAATATGAGAGAGGGAATAAAATGACTTTCCCAAAATAAAGAAATATTGAGGATTTAATAATAGAATCAAATAAGATTTTATTTCGGAGTTTTTCGGTGTTTTATTTGAATTTAGGAAAAATGTGCGTTTTTCAAAATTGCTTTTAGGTCCCAAATAAATGTTCACCTTGTGCGACCTGATTTTAGAAGCCCGTGAAAATTTATTTCGGAATTTTTGGAGTCCATTTAGTATTTCTTTTTATTTTTCTTCCAAGCGAAATAAAAAAAAGTGAACCGACCTACGGGCCGTGTCCGACTAGGACTCCGGCCCGGCTAGCCTTTATAAGCCGGGGGAGGCCCAGCCCCAGCCCCAGCCAAACCCTAGCCGCCACGCCCCAGCCGCGCGCCGCCTCCAGCCGCCGCCTCGCCGCCCGCGCCGCGCCGCCGTCGCCCGCCACCGCCACGCCGCGCCGCCGTCGCCCGCCACCGTGCCGCCGCCCGGTCGCCGCCGCCGCCGCCCCGCGCCGCCGTCACCGCCGCCGAGGTTCGCCGTCGCCTCGACTTCCATGCCATCGTTTTTTTAAATTAGATCAGTTTTTCCGGTTTATTTAATTCGCGAGCGTTTGTCCGTTCGTTCGGTCTAGCGAGCGTTCGTCGTTTTTCTTTTTCTCGGATTAAATCCGCGATTTTTCTGATCGCGATTCCTGATCCGATTTTCGTTTTAGTATAACTTTTCGCTCGTTTATCCGAATAGGGCGATTCAAGCGCCTAGAGTTTCGTCTCGAAACCCTCTATCCGTTTAACCAACTTAAACAAGATTTTGCTACTCTAAAATTTTCCCTAGATCCATATTACTAGAATGAAGTTGTTTTCTTTCGCCGTTTGACTTTCGTTGCTTCTTTCGATTTGATTCTTTTTGCCAATCAGAGTTCTTAAGTTGAACCTTCTGGTTAGATCTCTTATTTGAGTTTTACATGTGCATTAGATGAGTACTTATTGTATGCTTGTTTGTTTGTCTGCGATAGAATACCCGGAGTGCGCCGCCTGTTACTTCGAATAGTTAGGTTTCGTGGATCATCAGCAAGGCAAGTAACACTTTGATCATACCTTTTCTACTACCCAGTTTGATTGCATTAGATCAACCCTCACACATTGCATGATTAGGATCTAATTAAATTGTGGGATGGGAAGTAGATGAGGTAGTACCTATTACCTGTTATTATCAAACCTTTGGGAGTTACTTCTACATTTGCTTATTGTGCCATGCTATGCCAGTAGACATGGATTGGGTGAGTGATCTCCATGACAGATGTGAGTTTTGTTAATTAATGGTTTATCTAAGGTGGCAACTTAAACACACATCTGGGTGGATTGAGGCACCTGGTTATTCCAGGACTTGCCTGTTTTCTTTTGGACCGCCACCCATGCTCAAAGGGATCATGAGACTATTCATACTAGAAACTTCCGTGTGCAGCCACAAGCTATTATGGGCTCTAGCATAGTTGATTAAGTTGTGCGAACTCTTATAGGAGTAGACTAGCAGATGTAGGGGATGTAGGTGGTACGGTCTACCCCATCGTAAGGTGCTAGCGCTTCTGAAAGACTATGTCTCGGTCATCCGTCTTCTCAAACACCATGTAGTGCGAGAAACCAAACGGAGGCGATCGAGTCTTGTGCGGAAAAGTGCGCATACCTCTGGAGAGTGTAATAAACTAATCGTGATTAGCCATGTCCCCGGTTATGGACATCTTGAGTATCTAGTACTTGGATTATCATGTGAATCTCAACATGTTACTCTAAATTAATTTTGTTGGGTTATGTTTAAAGATGATGCTTAATTGGGATTGAGAATGCTGTCAACCATTCTCAATGTTTAACAACTACATGATAGTTAAATAAATTTATTCCTTTGAAGTAGGGAAAAATTGGCTTTACGCAAAACTGTAACCATAGAGTTTTCCACCAGCCAAATATGCATATAGTATAGCTGTTTCATTCCATTACTCTCTATGTGTTACATTGCCAGCATATTCCATGTGCTGACCCGTTTCGGGCTGCAACGTTAATGTTGCAGACTTTTCAGACGACGATTAAGGAGTTTTTAGGTCATGGTTCTATACTCAGTGATGCCGTTGGAGTTGATGGACTCACTTATCTTCCAAGCCTTCCGCTGTTATCATTATTAGATGGCCTTAAGCCATATTTATTTGTAATAAGTTCTCTTATGAGACACTCGATGTAATAAGTGTGTGATTGCTACTCTGCTATAAATCCTCCGAGTACTGTGTGGTGTCAGCATTACTGATCTAGGGATGACACCGGAGCACAGAGATCAGACTGTTTGAGGTCTGATCGCTACAGAGATGGTATCAGAGCACACGCTGACTGTAGGACACGACCACTAAGTTAGAGACCTAGATCACTATTCACTCTCTTCTCTTCTGACCTCTCATCTTTTCTACTCTTTAGGATGGCGGATGCAAGGAACAAGTTCACACAACCGGATGAAGATACACCCTTTGGACGTCACTTGAAAGAAGTCACTAGATACCTGAACATAGGAGTACCAAGCTTCATGGGAACCTACAACGCCACTTTACCTGAAGAAGAGCGCTGGATGATTCAAGTTCAAGTTCCAGGAAGGACGTTCATGCCAGTCACTGAGACCATAGAGTTTTCTTTTGATGCACCAACTTGGAGTCTAGGAAAGAGCATGGCAGCTCACATCGCCATGGGACGCATTGGAGAAGTCTACCGCAAGGATCTCAAGGATACTATCTACCAGATTTGTGGGCACCGAGATGAGCACTGGGAGATGATCAGCACCAGGAAGGATAGATCAATCGCAGCTTTTATCCAGGAGTTAAACCAACACATTCAATGATAGAAGAACCAGATGTGCACCGACATGATAGATCTGAAGAAGGCTAAGACTAGAATCAAGGAACTGGAGGAAGAACTCAAGGCTACACGTGAAGATTATGAAGAGGAAATTGAAGTATTGGTGGAGAAGAATGACGACTTGATCAAGAAGATTGGAATATTTATGGGAGGCCCTACGCCAGTAGATGAAGACGAAGAACCCAAGGAGATTAGCCCGAAAGACTACATCATCATCGACGGCACCGATTCGGAACCAGAGAGTAGCGATGATGACTATGTTGATGAAGCTGGAGCAGATATCATGGAGTCTGCAACTGAAGAATATTTCTAGTAGACCACCCCATCAGTAGTAGTAGTCCACCATGTAAATATAGTAGTCCGAGCACTTTTGCGATAGTAGATCGATTGTATGCCCTTGTTTGATTGAATGAAGTGAATTGTTTGCTTTTGCCTCATGTGCATATGGGTAGTGTTTTCTCTTTAGACCCCCTCTATTCTTATATCTCATCTTTTCTAAACCCTCAGATGCCTCCGAGACGTGACCCCGGATTTTCCTTTCCACCGGAGCTCACCCAGTTGATCCAGCAGCAGAACACATTGATGCAGTTGCTAGTCCAGAATCAGAATCAAGGGAACAACAACAACAACCCACCACCACCACCACCTGTTGACCACTTAGCCCGTTTTCTTAGGCTGAATCCACCGGTGTTTTCTAGTAGCACCGAGCCGATAGTAGCAGATGATTGGCTCCACAAGACAGCTAGGGAGTTGACCACAGCAGGATGCACAGATGCGGAGAATGTGAAGTTTGCCGCACATCAGCTAGAAGGACCCGCAACATCATGGTGGGAGAATTTCATAGCCACTTTCCCAGTCGACACTGTCACATGGGACTAGTTTCAGCAGGCTTTTCATACTGCACACGTTTCAGCAGGAGCTATGGCCATGAAGAAGCGTGAGTTTCGCAACTTGCGCCAAGGAGGACGGACAGTTGGCCAGTATGTGGAGGAATTTAGTAAGTTAGCACGTTATGCACCAGATGACGTCGCTACGGATGCAGCTAAGCAGGAGAAGTTTCTGGAAGGACTGAATGATGAGTTGAGCATGCAGTTGATGGTAGCCACCTTCAACAACTACCAGGAGTTGGTAGATTGTGCTCTTATGATTGAAGGCAAGCAGCAGCAAATTGAGAATCGCAAGAGGAAGTATGGACAAGGAAAGTACACTTCAGGAGCTCAGCAGAAGCCACGTTTTACCCCTAGACCGGGAAGACATTTTCAGCATACCCATGGAGGAGGTAGCTCGCACAATCACAATGGCACCAAGAATGGAAATGGCAATGGAGGAAGCAACGGCCAGAACCGCACCAACCCCTCAACCCCAGCCAAGAAGGACCTGAGCCAAGTCACTTGTTTTAAGTGTCAGAAGACCGGACATCATGCCAATGAATGTCCTAAAGGCCAAAATGGCAATGGAAGTTTTGGGAAGAAGCCGAACCCTTTCAACAGGGGACAGGTGAACCACGTTAGCGTGGAGGAGGTTGAAGCTCAGCCCGATGCAGTAATAGGTAAGTTTTTGGTTATGTCATTTATTGCACTCGTTCTTTTTGATACTGGTGCATCACATTCATACATCTCAAGGGGATTTGTGGATAAGTATAACCTATCAACCCAAGCCCTTAGGTCACCCATGTTAGTAACCTCGCCTGGAGCAGAGTATGTGGCTAGTCTATGGTGTGATCGGTTACCATTAAGGATTGGTAACTATGTTTTTCCCTCAGACCTAATAGTATTGGAATCTCAAGGATTGGATGTGATATTAGGCATGGATTGGTTATCAAAGTATGAAGGGAATATTGAGTGTGCTAGTAAGTCAATTTTGCTTACCACCCTAGAAGGGAGAAGGATCAAGTATGTATCCCGGCATGTGCCAAAAAGGACTCAAGTAAACTGCCTAACAGGAGTTGTGCAGGAGGAAGTAGCAGTGGTAAGGGATTTCCCTGATGTATTTCCAGAAGAGTTGCCAGGCATGCCACCGGATAGAGGTATTGAGTTTTTGATTGAGCTATTGCCAGGCACAGGGCCAATATCAAAGAGACCATATAGGATGCCAGCAAAGGATTTGGTGGAAATTAAGAAGCAGATTAAGGAGTTACTGGATAAGGGATATATTCGCCCAAGTTCTTCACCTTGGGGATCGCCAGTACTTCTAGTGGAAAAGAAGGATGGATCGTTAAGGATGGTTGTTGACTATCGAGGATTGAATGAAGTAACGATCAAGAACAAGTACCCACTACCAATGATCAACGATCTGTTTGATCGATTGCAAGGAGCTAAGGTATTTTCCAAGATCGATCTGCGATCAGGATACCACCAGTTGAAGATTCGAGAACAGGATATTCCTAAGACAGCTTTTACCACCATGTATGGGCTGTATGAGTATACCGTTATGTCATTTGGTCTGACTAACGCACCTGCCTATTTTATGAACATGATGAACAAAGTGTTTATGGAGTTCTTGGATAAGTTCGTCATAGTGTTCATTGATGATATCCTGGTGTATTCGAAGAATGAAGAGGAACATAAGGAGCATTTGCGTTTGGTACTTGGAAAGCTCAGAGAACATCAATTATATGCCAAGTTCAGCAAATGTGAGTTTTGGTTGAAGGAAGTAGGATTCCTCAGACACGTTATATCTGGAGAAGGTATAGCAGTTGATCCCACTAAAGTTGAAACCGTGACCATGTGGGAAGCCCCAACAACATTTGGAGAGATCCGGAGTTTTCTTGGACTCACAGGATACTACCGGAGATTTATTGAGAATTTCTCAAAGATTGCGAAGCCTATGACTGAGTTGTTGAAGAAAGATACCAAGTTCATATGGACAGAGGAATGTGAGGCTAGTTTCCAGGAGTTGAAGAAACGTTTGGTTACCTCACCAGTATTGATTTTGCCAGACCAGACCAAAGATTTTGAGGTGTATTGCGACGCTTCACGTCGAGGACTTGGAGTAGTGCTTATGCAGGAAGGGAGAGTTGTTTCCTATGCCTCAAGACAACTGAAGCCTCATGAGTTGAATTATGCTACTCATGATTTGGAGTTAGCAGCCGTAGTGCATGCTTTGAAAACATGGAGGCATTTCCTCATTGGAAATCATTGTGAGGTGTACACGGATCATAAGAGTTTGAAGTACATTTTCACACAGAAGGAGTTGAATCTCAGACAAAGGAGATGGTTGGAGCTTATCAAGGATAATGATATGAAATTGCATTATCACCCCAGAAAGGCTAATGTAGTAGCTGACGCATTAAGCCGTAAGAGCCATGTCAATACATTAATGACGGGAGAAATACCCAAGGAGTTAGCGGATAATCTTCGTGAACTATGTGTGGAAATAGTTCCGAGAGGCTATGTATCAGCATTGGAGATTCAGTCAACTTTGGTGGATAGAATCAGGGAAGCTCAGAAAACTAACAAAGAGATTGCCGCTATAAAGGAGAAACTGAGCAAAGGAAAAGCTAAAGGATTTCGTGAGGATGAGCACGACATCCTATGGTTTGAAGACCGCATTTACGTGCCCAATGACCCGGAGATCAGGAAGTTGATACTACAAGAGGCACACGATTCACCATATTCAATTCACCCAGGAAATACCAAGATGTATTTGGATTTGAAGGATATTTTCTGGTGGACCGGAATGAAGAAGGATATTGCGGAGTATGTAGCAGTTTGTGATGTATGTCAGAGAGTAAAGGCAGAGCATCAGAAGCCAGCAGGATTGTTACAACCCTTCCCGATACTCGAATGGAAGTGGGATAAGCTAGGCATGGATTTTATCACGGGATTACCCAGGACTCGTTCAGGCTATGACTCGATTTGGGTTGTAGTTGATCGATTGACGAAGGTAGCTCATTTCATCCCGGTAAAGACCACTTACACCAGTGCTAAGTTGGCAAAGATATACATGACCAGGATCGTATGTCTGCATGGAGTTCCAAGGAGTATCTTATCAGATAGAGGAACCCAGTTTACCTCAAAGTTCTGGAAACAGTTGCATGAAACTTTGGGAACCAGGTTAGAATTCAGTACAGCTTTTCATCCACAGACAGATGGACAGACCGAGAGAGTCAATCAGATTTTGGAGGATATGCTGAGAGCTTGTGCGCTAGATTACGGATCTAGTTGGGACGATAATTTTCCATATGCAAAGTTCTCTTACAACAACAGTTACCAAACCAGTTTGAAGATGGCCCCTTTCGAAGCCTTGTACGGAAGGAGGTGCAGGACACCGTTGTCGTGGGACGAAGTTGGAAACCGCCAGTTGTTTGGACCTGACTTGATTAAAGAGTCTGAACAGAAGGTGAAGTTGATTCGCGATAGGCTCAAGGTAGCCCAGTCCAGACAGAAGAGTTATGCAGATTCTAAACGCAAGGAGACAGTTTACGAAGTCGGAGATAGAGCTTATCTTCGAGTCTCTCCACTTCGGGGAACAAAACGTTTTGGAGTTAAAGGGAAGTTAGCGCCACGATTTGTAGGACCATATCGAGTTTTGGAGCGTATGGGAGAAGTGGCCTACAAGTTGGAATTGCCCGAAGGATTGTCAGGAGTTCATGATGTGTTCCACGTTTCCCAGTTGAAGAAGTGTCATGTGGAGATGGCTAACATACCGTTGAGAGACACAGTGCCATTGGAAACTATCCAGTTGGATAACGATTTGACCTACGAGGAGAAACCAGTTAAGATCCTCGAGTTTGCCAGTCGAGTCACTCGCAGCAAGGTTATCAAGTTTTGCAAAGTTCAGTGGAGCCACCACAGAGAGGATGAAGCCACCTGGGAACGAGAGGAAGATTTGCTCAAAGACCACCCTCACCTATTTTCTAGCCAACCCGAATCTCGAGGGCGAGATTCATCTTAAGGGGGGTAGGTTTGTAACATCCCAAATTTCCAATTTGGAATGTTATACATTAGATCATCATTGCATATCATATTTTATTTTGCATTTTGGTTGATCCTAGAAATTCCACGCAACTCAATGAGCCACGGAGAGAGTTGGGGATTTCGTTATTCTCATATTTGAGTTCTCTCAAATTTTAAGAATAGGATCATTTGATTTTATTTATTTTATCATCAATTATTTCTATTACAACAATATGAGAGAGGGAATAAAATGACTTTCTCAAAATAAAGAAATATCGAGGATTTAATAATAGAATCAAATAAGATTTTATTTCGGAGTTTTTCGGTGTTTTATTTGAATTTAGGAAAAATGTGCGTTTTTCAAAATTGCTCTTAGGTCCCAAATAAATGTTCACCTTGTGCGGCTTGATTTTAGAAGCCCGTGAAAATTTATTTCGGAATTTTTGGAGTCCGTTTAGTATTTCTTTTTATTTTTCTTCCGAGCAAAATAAATAAATAAAAAAGTGAACCGACCTACGGGCCGTGTCCGACTAGGACTCCGGCCCAGCTAGCCTTTATAAGCTGTAGGAGGCCCAGCCCCAGCCCCAGCCAAACCCTAGCCGCTGCGCCCCAGCCCCGCGCCGCCGCCAGCCGCCGCCACCGCCGCCTCGCCGCCCGCGCCGAGCGCGGCAGCCTGCACCGCCTCCCGGTCGCCGCCGCCGCCGTCGCCTCCTCGCGCTGCCGCCGCCGCCCCATGCCGCCGCCGCCGGACGCCGCCGCCGCCGCCGAGGTTCGCCGCCGCCTCGACTTCCATGCCATCGGTTTTTTTAAATTTAGATCGGTTTTTCTGGTTTATTTAAGTAGCCAGCGTTCGTCCGTCCGTTCGTTCTAGCGAGCGTTCGTCGTTTTTCTTTTTCTCGGATTAAATCCGCGATTTTTCTGATCGCGATTCCTGATCCGATTTTCGTTTTAGTATAACTTTTCGCTCGTTTATCGGAATCAGGCGATCCAAGCGCCTAGAGTTTCGTCTCGAAACCCTCTATCCGTTTAACCAACTTAAACAAGATTTTGCTACTGTAAAATTTGCCCTAGATCTAGATTACTAGAACAAAGTTGTTTTCTTTCGCCGTTTGACTTTCGTTGCTTCTTTCGATTTTATTCTTTTTGCCAACCGGAGTTCTTAAGTTGAGCCTTCTGGTTAGATCTCTTATTTGAGTTTTACCTGTGCATTAGATGAGTACTTATTGTATGCTTGTTTGTTTGTCTGCGATAGAATACCCGGAGTGTGCCGCCTATTACTTCGAATTGTTAGGTTTCGCGGATCATCAGCAAGGCAAGTAACTCTTTGATCATACCTTTTCTACTACCCAGTTTTATTGCATTAGATCAACCCTCACACATTGCATGATTAGGATCTAATTAAATTGTGGGATGGGAAGTAGATGAGGTAGTACCTATTACCTGTTATTATCAAACCTTTGGGAGTTACTTCTACGTTTGCTTATTGTGCCATGCTATGCCAGTAGACGTGGATTGGGTGAGTGATATCCATGACAGATGTGAGTTTTGTTAATTAATGGTTTATCTAAGGTGGCAACTTAAACACACATCTGGGTGGATTGAGGCACCTGGTTATTCCAGGACTTGCATGTTTTCTTTTGGACCGCCACCCAGGCTCAAAGGGATCATGAGACTATTCATACTAGAAACTTCCGTGTGCAGCCACAAGCTATTATGGGCTCTAGCATAGTTGATTAAGTTGTGCGAACTCTTACAGTGGTAGACTAGCAGATGTAGGGGATGTAGGTGGTACGGTCTACCCCATCGTAAGGTGCTAGCGCTTCTGAAAGACTATGTCTTGGTCATCCGTCTTCTCAAACACCATGTAGTGCGAGAAACCAAACGGAGGCGATCGAGTCTTGTGGGGAAAAGTGCGCAAACCTCTGCAGAGTGTAATAAACTAATCGTGATTAGCCATGTCCCGGGTTATGGACATCTTGAGTATCTAGTACTTGGATTATCATGTGAATCTCAACATGTTACTCTAAATTAATTTTGTTGGGTTATGTTTAAAGATGATGCGTAATTGGGATTGAGAATGCTCTCAACCATTCTCAATGTTTAACAACTACCATGATAGTTAAATAAATTTATTCCTTTGAAGTAGGGAAAAATTGGCTTTACGCAAAACTGTAACCATAGAGCTTTCCACCAGCCAAATATGCATATAGTATAGCTGTTTCATTCCATTACTCTCTGTGTGTTACATTGCCAGCATATTCCATGTGCTGACCCATTTCGGGTTGCAACGTTAATGTTGCAGACTTTTCAGACGATGATTAAGGAGTTTTTAGGTCGTGGTTCTATACTCAGTGATGCCGTTGGAGTTGATGGACTCACTTATCTTCCAAGCCTTCCGCTGTTATCGTTATTAGATGGCCTTAAGCCATATTTATTTGTAATAAGTTCTCTTATGAGACACTCGATGTAATACGTGTGTGATTGCTACTCTACTATAAATCCTCCGAGTACTGTGTGGTGTCAGCATTACTGATCCAGGGATGACACCGGAGCACAGAGATCAGACTGTTTAAGGTCTGGTCGCTACAGTACGCCACACCCCTCCCGTTGAATAGGACCCCCGTTTCGACCGTATCGCTCCAACAGAAGTCCGTTTCATCCGTTTTGCGGTACGGCACACCCTTCCCGATCAACAGGACCCCGGTTCGACCGTAGGAGGTCCAAGAGAAGTTCGTTTCCTCTGTTTTCCAGTACGCCAGACCCATCCCGATGAATAGGATCCCGTTTCGACTGTGGCCGGTCGAACACAAGGCCATTTCCTCTGTTCTGCGGTACGCCAGGCCTCGTTTCCATCGGCTGTTCCGTCCAAGCCGGTTGGCTCCCGATGAACACCTTGTATTACGTTGCCTCCTGATGAACACGAGGCATTCCGTTGCCTCCCCATGAACATGATGACGACGTAGTTTCTCCGTTCCGACCCAGCCTTGTACATGAGCCCTGGCCGTACGTATGCCCGAGTAGGCGTTCGAGACCCCGTCCGTATGTACGTACGTGGCCGTATTTACTTTCTTGCACCCTGGCTGTATGTACATGTACATGCTACGTGCGCACCTCTACTACGACATGTGCCCTTCCTTACACGGCCACGGTTCATCGTTGCAGCCTGCAGACAGACCGATCGTATGTACGTACACGTTCTCGACCAGAATGACAACGCTACGTACGCTTCGACCAGGTGGGTCCTGACTGTCAGGCACTTCCTTCCTTGCAAAGATGTAGCTAGTGGGTCCCAACAGTTAGGGGGCAAACATTTTTTTCACGAAATACGGTGGCCCGTCCGGTGGGTCCTTGTTGTCAGGTGGAGGAATAATTATTTTGCGCGTAATAAGGAGGCACTTCCTTCCTGCTGCCATGGACCCAGCTGTCAGCCTCTCCACGTACAGTACTCTTCCAATGGAAGTCGTTCCTTGACCACGTTGACCATGCCATGCCAAGAGCACCAGGGCGGTGGACATGGGAGAGGCCTAGGAAGGGGACGACATGGAGCCGGGGAAGACGCGACAGTGGATGCCCGCGCGGAGGGAAGTACGTGGGTTGACTGCTTTGGCTGCGGTGTGAGGCTGCCATCGCCAAAGAATTACAGGAGGTGTGGGTGAGTATAGAGGGATGGTATGGCCAGTGGTGGCAGCACAACCGGACACGGGAGGCAAGAGCAGGCGGCACTGCCGATGCTTGTTTGGGCGGTCGGAGCAAGAAGACCAGAGGTTGAAGAAGCACTACGGCCGTTGGATGGACATCGTGCGGTCAATGGAGCTAGAATCGTTCATATTCACTAAGTTGACCCACAAGTCAGCCTCCCACTATGGTGGGTCCCAGCTAGCAGGGGGGTATTCATTTTTGTGTGTGTAATAAGGAGGCATTTCCTTGTGTGCGAAGATATAGCTGGTGGGTCCGACCTGTCAGCGGGGGGAACATTTTTTCGCGAAATACAGAGGCCCTTCTAGTGGGTCCCAACTGTCAGGTGGAGGAATCATTATTTTGCACGTAATAAGGAGGCATTTCCTTGCATGCGGCCGTGGACCCAGCTGTCAGCCTCTCCACGTACAGTACACTTCCGATGCATGTCGTTCGTTGACCACGTTGACCACGCGGTGCCAAGAGCACCATGACGGTGGACGATGGCGAGGCCTAGGAAGGGAACGACACGGAGCCAGGGAAGACTCAGCAGTTGTCTCCCACATGGAGGGGAGTACAAGGGTTTACTGGTTCGTCTGCCGTCGCCGGAGAATAACAAACAGGTGTGGGTGAGTAGAGGGATGGCTAGGCCAGCGATGGGGGTACGGTGGGGCGGTGAGGCCTGCGCGGCAGCACAGCCGGCCGCAGGAGGAGGGAGCAGGCAGTCCCGTCGGTGCTTGTTTGAGCGGCTGGAGTAGGAAAAGCAGAGATTGAAGAAGCACGACGGCCATTGGATGGACATCCAACAGTCACTGCTTGTGCGTCAACCTTTTTTTAGGAAAGCCTCAACTCTATGGGAAATAGCATCAACCCATCTGCCATTATTTCTAATAATTCATAGCCCATTTGCTAATTCTTAAGTTTTTTGGAGCCCATATTCGTTTTGTTAGTATTACAGCCCATATTGTGGCCACGGTTAAAAATAATACGAAATTTTGCATATTTCAGTGCGGTCCGAACTGTTTTTAATCCAGAAATTTCGAGTCACATTGAAACCAATTTTTAAAATAAATATATATCAATATAAAATCCAACAAATTGTCCACGCATAAAAATCAATGCAATTTAAAATCTCGAAATGAAAATAAATAAATTTGGAACTAATTGTCGGTTTAATATGTTTTAAAAATGTACAACCCATTTCTCATTACTGATAGGCCATTTTCTCGGCCAGCCGAATGAAGCTCTCCTCGTCTTGAAAGATTTGCAGCCCAACAGGCCTGACAAAGCGACTTACTTGACAAATCAAAAAAAAAACTGGGCTAGCCATTTTCAGAAAGAAAAAAAACTACTGGGCTGGTCTGTGGTAAACATAAAAGAAAAGGCTGTCTAGACAGGCCAGAGTGCCCCGCATAGCCCAGTTGGCACCCTGCTCCCCTCTCAAAAACAAATTGGATAAATTCCACTCCAATTATGGTGATTTATAAAAATGTCACTACAATTTCCAAACTTTGAAAAATGCCACTACAATTTTTGCAAACTTTGAAAAACGTCACTGCAATTTTTGCAAACTTTGAAAAACGCCACTCCAGACTTCGAAAAATGCCACTGGAAATGGCATGAAATGACATTTTTCAAAGTTTGGAAATTACAGTGGCATTTCTTGGAATCAACAGATTTGGAGTGGCATTTATCAAAGTAACCCAAAACAGAAATAACTGGGCGAGTTGTTGGGTCCCTGGTGTCAGCCGCTCGTTGTGCAATTCTCTTGTTTATTGACTACGTTGACAATGGCATGGGACCCAGATGTCAGAGATCCATTAGGAGGAGCCATTTTTTTCTTGGCTTGAAATAAGGAGGCACTTGCTTGCATACTGCCATGACCTTGGTGGGTCCCTGCTGTCATCCTCTCCACGTACAATCATCTCCTGATTGTGTAAGCGTCAACCTGGTAGGCCCACAAGTCAGCCTCTAAACCCGTGGCGGACAAATACAACCCATTTAAAAAAATAACAACCCATTTCATATGTTCAAACGGAAAGTTCAACATTCAGAGCAAAGTAACAGGTCTGATCCAGATATAGAGTACCGAACTTCCACATTGACAACCATCATAGCCAAGTTAACTATCTACTCCCGCTAATACTCTAGTAGTGTACAAGTACTAACTTACTCTTAGCTAACTAGACGATGCCGGCCGCCATCTGCAGTACACGCTAAACGCCGACACTGGCGTCCTTCGCCTCACCTCGGACTTGCCAGAGGTGCGATAGGGCGCGTTGCTCACGCCGTTGGCCCTTTCCATGCTAGCGTGGTCCACCAAAGCTTCGGCTTCTAAGCGGGAAACCCACTTCACGAGCTGGTAGTAAAATTAGGCGTCGCGAATGCGTGTGTGCCCGCCAGCCTCCAGGGCTATTTGCCGGGTGCCGGCCTCCACGTAGTCGGCCCAGCTACGGGCGCTCTGCTCGTGACTCAGAGCGTCGGTGCGCTGCTGCTCCATGTCCCGCTGGCGGCGCAAATCGGTGATACGCTGCTCCTCCGCCAGGCGGTCACGCTCCAACAACTCCTCATACTACGCATTGCCATCTAAAGACCGATTGAATGCCTCCTCCCTTCGCCTGCCTTCCGGTTAAAAACCGAACACTAGTTTCGGCGGTGACCACCTCCGATGTCGCCTATCGCGGATGGGAAGGGGCATGGCGGACATGGTGAGAGCGAGGATAAGCGGCGAGCGATGTTGGGCCGGTGGGGGCTTATGAGGATAGTGCAAGTTGGGTGATGGTGCCACCGGAGAATGCCGGGAAACAGTAATTATAGGCAGAAGGTAGGTGAACCAGCGTGTCACGGGAAACGCGACGGTCATCACGGTCATCAAAATTCAATGCATAAGAAGGCATGGCTTAGCGCGCCAGCTTGCCATGGAAAACTAGAAAAACTAAAATTCTGATTGTGCCATCCCGTCCCATCAGTGGTGCGTCCCGTCCATGCTGGGTCGCACGCCCGCATGACGGTCAAATGAGTGCACTCGAATCATCCAGATGAGGTACTCCCTCCTTGTCAAAAATGATTCCACCACTCATCATCTACCTTGGTTGGTGAGATTTTTGAATTAAGCCCTGCAAACCAGAAAGGTGGTAGTACGTGCGTGATCCGCTATTTATTCGTGTAGGATCGAGTAGGTCGTTTTTTGAATTGAGCCCTGCCAACCGGAAAGGAGGTAGTACGTGTGTGATCTGCTATTTATCCGTGTAGGATCGAGTAGGTCAGTTAGTGTACGTGTAGGATTGAGTAGGTCAGATGGTGTACATGTAGGATCACATTAGCTGATGAACGTTCGCTGAGAGATAAGGCATTTGCGAACGTTTTTGCTGGCAATTTCTTCAGATTCGCATGGCATTTTCTTCAGAGCAGCTTGTCAGTTTGTTCAAAGGTAGGCATTTTTATTCAAAAAACTGCCACTTCGGATCTTGTGTCGCAACTAAAACTGCCAGGAGCGCACTAGTAGGCTAGCTAGTGATCGATTAGTAACTTGTAAACACTGAGCGAACAGAAATAAGGAACTGTTAGTAACTTGTAAACACCGAGAACACAGAAATAAGGATCATGCTGTGCACAGCAGTAAGAGCCAATCCGTTCAAAATGTTCACACGAGACTCACAGGCTTGGCATTGTAATATGTTCACATTGGTAGCCCAAATTTAAAACCAACTAGTACAATTCCCATACATAAGATCAACATGTTAATGCATCTCAATGATTCATAGATCATATACAAATATGTAGCTCCAAAAGCAAAGATCTAGAAAAAACATCTGTTCTTCCTACTAACATGGATGCTTCTATTGGCCAACATTCAGTACAGAGTGAAAGCCAAATTTGTTTGTGAAGTCTACAATTCCTCTTGCAAATGTAAGTGGTTTCACCAATAGCTGGAACCATGAGAATGAACCACACATGATGGAGGAACATCCACTGCAATATGATTGGTCTTCTCTCGATCAGACGGCGAGACTATTTTCGGAATACAAACTTTAACTTAGGCAAAATGATGCCCATTGTATAATCAGACCAAAGCAATGAAGCACCTAGTGTTGGCCAATAAATAGTACGGTACTACTTTTCTGCAGTCCATGAAGTGACTATCCAATCTTTCTGTGTCCATTTTCAAATGGCTCTGCATGTAGTGACTATACTATTCTCTTGTGCAGTTCAACCAAAATTGCGGTCACTTTGTTTGTTTGCCAAATAGCAACGAGCGGACATCTGTGTCTGCACAAATATCAAGTAGCTAGTAAACATATACCCCACCTTGTATTTCGGTTTAAACACGTCTCTTCCGCTTAGCATTTGTCAAGTTTTGCCCTGGACAATTTCATACTGAATTGATTTGTTGGTTCAGCATAGAAATATAGCACCTATTCTTCACTAGACCAAGGATATCCATGTTCACAGTGATGGAAGAGGTGAAATTGATACAACCGAAATTGAGCATCCAATCATTGAATCCTATCCTGCACCTCCAATGTAGGTCCACCCTACCAATAAATTCACATGCAAACCACTAGTATTACTATCTAATGATAGTGCAAAAAGAGTAGCAAGATAGTAGCAAACCATGTACCTTCGTAATGAATAGCTCATAGTGCCACCAATTGGATATAAAGGTTTGGAAGAAAACATGCTCCTAATGTTGAACCATTTGGACTTTTTGTGCAGTTCCACTAAAATCGAGCATCCCTGTTTGCATAGATATTGAAAGTGTGATTACTATAAAAGTGGCACTAGTTGAAGCATAGACTCACAAATATAAGCATTCCAATTTCTTAATGGGAAAAGGTAGCAAGACTGTTTATAACCACCTGTTTGAAGGAATAAATAAGGCATCAACGGCTAATATCAGGAAGGCATACATAGTTTTTTCTGAAAAATTGAACCATTCCTAACCTTTCGTCTTCTTTTAAGCAT
Source organism: Triticum urartu (assembly GCF_003073215.2). Lineage (NCBI taxonomy): Eukaryota > Viridiplantae > Streptophyta > Magnoliopsida > Poales > Poaceae > Triticum > Triticum urartu. The sequence continues at coordinate 185,598,707 of NC_053027.1, read as the reverse complement.
ATTTTGTGCAGTTCAACTAAAATAAAATGCCATCACCGCCTTGACAATTCAGTGACACTGTACAAAAGGAAATGACTTAACATTACATCATGATGCAGGTATGTAGTCGACATGCATTAGAGACAAACATGCAGACCTCCTCCGATAACAAAGGTGTGACTAGCTTTACCGAGATAAGAGCATATCCTATAGCATGTGTATATTTGGATGTCTATATATTCATATAGACAATGATCTAATCCCTTATATACACATCCAGTTTTGCATCAGAACGTCTATATACAGGGACCATGACAGGTGGGCCGTCGCTGGGAAGAGGAAGAAGTCATGACTGCATCTGAGTTTAGAAGACGCCTTCACAATGTCCAAGCATGGACATTGTCAAGGTCGATTTAGAGGATGTGTATATTTGGATGACCATATAGACAAGCTGTTGAACGCCTGTTTTGGGCTCACGTCGTGGAAAACGAGTATAGACATCCATATAGACAAGCTATTGGAGATGCTCTAATTTGAGTGAACTCTACACCCTTTGTTCCTTAATATAAGACATTTTTGCAGTTCAATTTAAAGTACCCAAATGTCTAGTATTTAGAAAAACAGGTAGTAGTTTTCTTGAGCACATATCTGGGAAAGCTTGCCACACTTTATATATGTCCATACGCTAATGCAACACCATTCTAATAGTACAAATATACACTAATCCAGTGGCTAGAGCAACAATAGAGTAGTTATTTTATTACAGGGTACAGTATAATGGTTTTACTGAACAGATTTCCATAAGCTCTAGCACAAGAAGATTTCTATAAGAATTAACAATACAGAATGTAAAGGTAACAAGTTTCAGCATTGGTATACTAGCTATGCAAGAGCATTAAACCAAATACAAAAGTCTGAAGGTAACTAGCATTATTATCTAATGACAGTATAATTTTTTTTGCAAACCATGTACCTTCAAGGTAAATATCATTTCGAACTCGAGGGGACCTAAAAATTTCTATCCCAATCTTGATAATCGATCAAACATAAAAACTTGATCAAACGAATCAAGAGAACAACCGGAAGAGGAGGTGCCCACTCTTGACCTTTCCTCTTGACACTGTACAAAAAAATTGACTTGTCTCATGAAAGTGAGGTATGTAATCTATAAGCATTAACAATGCAAAAATCTGAAGGTAGTAAAAAGATTCATCGTTGGTATACTGGCTGTGCAACAGCATTAGAATGCCTTAACTAAAAAATCTTTAATACATCCACAATCAACAGCTAACCCTGAAATAATCCAGTGACATTAAATGGCATTGCTTAAATTTATCGGTGGCATTAGACTAAGTGCGGCATTAGTTAAATGTGGCATCACTTTAGCAGTAGCATTGCTTGACTTGACCGCTGGTGTTATACTAACAGCAAAAAAGTGGCAATAAGAACATGGGAGGCCCATTCAGACAGTGGGCGCACCAGTACGATGTACCTCCATGGTCGCATAGAGTGGAGAGGGGGGTATGGTTGCCCAGAGCAACAAATATCCAGGCATCATATGTGGATTACGTTCCATTTTTGTTCTCTTTAGCCACCTATTTCCTATGTGAGGACAACAAACCAATCGACCTAGTCATTCTCTATTGCGTTGTCATGCCTTTCTACCCTTCTTCAACCAAGAGACACATGACTCGTTCCTTAGCTACTGATTTCCCCTTTTCAACCTAGATGCGGGTTCGATGCCTAGTCTCTTGGACAGTACAGTCTCCCTTCCTCTCCTTATTCAACCCAAACATGGATTAGTCTGCATGAAGTAGGGTTTCCTTTAATAGTGCAAGTTAAGGTTTTCGTCTGTGTGACCAGCAGAGCAGAGGATAGCAAATTGGGAAGATGGTGGAGTGGAAAAAGATCCACATGCAGCGACGTGGCAGATGGGGCAATAGATAAAGGGTATGGTTCAAAAAGGGGTAGCATACCTAAGGGTCGGCGGGAAGTGGCTTCGCTCGTGGTCGTCGTCCTTTGCACACACTACGACAACGAGCTTGGGGACAGAGGCCATCTCGCGCGGGCGCTAGGTCTGAGAGGACGGCCTTGTCATCAGTGCGTGACCTCGCTAGCCGACGATGAGTGCGTCAATACTGCACGTCCTTTTCTTCCCCGGCGGATCTGTGACCACCGGTGAGGATGGAGAGAGAGGCCGTCTTTTTTAGATCTGGAGAGAGGGTGATAGTGTGAGAAGCAAGTGGGCAGCCCTTAGCAAGAAAGCGCTGAAGCTCTAGCCTATATATCTTTTTATACTACTAGTACTAGAGGTGGAGTAGTGGTAGAGTAGTATATATTTTCTCTTCATACAATACAAGTTAGTCGTGCTTAAAAACTGAACGGCGCGCCATTAAAAAAATAAAGGACGATAACTAATGCGGCACCTCGGGCCAACGTGGCCAGATTGCATTTTGCACGAGAAATTACACACCATGTTTCATTGACATGTGGTCCCGTTCCAACATGTCAGTGAGACGACGGCGAGTCCTTTTGTACAATTTCCGAATGGATGTCTATGTAGGCCAGGGGGTGCCTCTTCGTGTACCATGGCAATCGTTCACCGACTCTTCGCCTTTCCATCTCGATTTGGAACATCTGTTGCACGCTCTTCCTCCCTCCTTCATTTTCCTTCACCCTTCCTTCTGCCATTGTTCAATCGTCTTCTCCATGGAGGGAACAGGCTGGAAATGACCCTGTTATTCTTGCCCCGATCTGAATGATGACGCGGTGGAGGAACTCATTGATCGGTGCGACGTCATCACCTCGGCTAGCATGGCAGGTTTTTTCAAGACCATTCTTGACTCACTACTAATAACATCATTACAAGGAATCCAAGGATCCAGGGGCGGTTTGATCTCCCCTATCTTCTTCGCCGTCACACTGCTGACTGGCGCGCGGACGATGGAGGCGTCGCCTTGTGCAAGTTGATGCCGCTTGATAATGATACATGTGATGTTAAGATGCCATCGCTTGAGGGTAAGGCTTGGGCAGGCGCAAATGGAGATTGGGTTGTTTATGTTGGGTACAACTATGAGTGGGAACTTGTGAATGTGTACACTCGTCACCGGGTTCCACTTCCAAAAATCTCTGACTGCCCAAAGGTTGCGCACACCGGTATTCTACGTCCGTTCAACTACAATCATGGTGACTGTCGTCTACAGAAGATAGCAATTTGTCGAGTTCTCGACCGCTCTTGGGGTTATAACAATGCTTGTGTTGTCGCTATCTTCGACAAGCTTATTGCCGTCCTTCATAGTTCGACTCGATGGATATTGCTCAAAAATCAATTTCTATACACGGATGAGTACCGTGATGAAATTCAATATGAGGGTCTTGTGTTTGCTGCCACCACTCGTGGCACTGTTTTTGCATGGAATCCTTATGCTTTCGGCACATTTGTCTTCCACCGTAATTATAATTGTTTCATCCACATGCATGCGGGTTAGCTAGTTTCCCATTACTAATTAACCTTCTTGTGTTTCGAAGGTCCTGTGAACATTCCACCACCTATATTTGAAAAATTTTATAACCAAGGGGGAGATGAGAATGATGATGATCACGAGCATGAGGACCCATATACTCAGTGGCGCCTCGCAACTTATTCCGATGGATCACCTCTTCTTATCTGTATACAGGGCACTGCTGATGTTACTAAGGAAGCAGGTGTTGTCTCCCATGGTCGCACTCTCCAGACCTATTCCAACATCCGTTGTAGGGTATTCGGGATGGATACTACTGTGCTAGCACCAACACCTTCTCCCTGGTTTAGTATTGATACTCTTGGAGGAAACTCGCTCTTCCTTGGACAAAACTATCCAATGATGGTGAAAGGCGATCCAACTGTTGTTGACACAACGCTACTACCGTTTATGAGAAGCAACTGTATCTATACCTCGGACATTGCTATGGTTCCTTACCGTGGCAATCACAATATGCGTCCTGACATAGGCCGCTTCAGCGTGGATGATCAGTCCTGCGTTGGTCTCGAGATTAACAGTAGCTGCCCCTTCCTAGAGAATCACTTCTGGTTCAAAGCAAGCATTTCCAATGCCAAGGATTGGTTGGGCTGAAGTTCATTTCATTGCTTGTTATCTGTTGCGTGATGAAAACTTTAGTATTTATAATGTATCCTCATTGTCATTGTGGGTTCATGACCTGTTGTATGTAATAAAATGATATGTCTATGATAAACTTACTAAATTATGAATGGCTTTCGAGTTGCTTCTCTGAATGGGTGCAACGATGAGGCAAAAAAAATATTTTCCGTATACATAATTGTACGAGCATTACAACAGGTTATCGGATGAGTCCAATCAACACTAGTACTACTATTTGTACTAGCTGTTGACACATGAACACGTCACGTGTACCCTCGACGCCGGGGGTGATGCACCGCAGCTCACGTCGAAGGAGACGACCGACAGCGCGATACGCAGGACAGTTGGCGGGCGCTTTTGAAGACCCGAAACCCCACACGCCCGGGAGGGACCCTGCCAGGGAGTGCGGTGGCTATGGGCTGCCCTAGGTCGATTCCCTCGCCCCTAGAGCCTCGTGGATCGCTGCCCTCCAACGCGAAGAACGAACAAAGAACGAGAAAGTAAGATACAAGGGTAGGGGATAAAGATAGATGAACACAAAAGTGTAATAGATTGATTGGTTCGATTGGTGTTGTTCAATCGGCCATCACCCCCAACATATATAAGAGGCGGCTGGACTTCCCGTATAAGCAAAGGATTCATCTAGGATTTCCTTAAAAAAAATTACATCAATTCACGTCCTAGAGTCCTAATTCTATTCCAACTCGGATTCAGTCTGAATCTGGCCCAACTTCTGTCTTCCTCCTTGCGCGGGCCACCGAGCTTGCATATGACCTCCGATCAAGACGGCCCAAATATGAAATTGTGCGCCTCGACGAGACGAACAATTCTTATGTTGAACACTTCTCCAAATAAGACCATCTTGAATATTCTACGAAGCCATCTTTAATATCCAGTCGAACTCGATCATGTAACGGACTGGATTGTCCGAGTCTCGTAGTGAACTTACAGGCCATATACTATCTTAGATGATAATGACTCCAAAACCAAAGTTCACCATTTTGACGATGCGCTCAACTTCCGTGTTGATCACTTTTCCATCCGAGGTCATCTGGATTACCTTTCGGGCACATCTTCAGTTTCACTTGGATCCGAGCTCATCCACTCGGATATTAGAGTTTTTCGTCCGACTGGACCTTTTCACTCGGATGTTAGAGTCTTCCACTCGGAAGACAATCTTTCACTCGGATGACTATAATTTCACTCAGAAGACAATCTTTCACTTGGATGACTATATTTCACTTGGAAGGCAATATCTTACTCGAACGTCAAGTTTTCATTCCGACGGTAATCTTTTCACTCGGAATAACTTCACTCGGATGGTAATTTCACTCAGATTACTATATTTTCACTCGGAAGCCAATCTTTTACTCGATCGGTAAGTTTTCACTCGACCTTTTACTCGATCGGTAGGTTTTCACTCGGATGGTAAACTTTTCACTCGGATTTCCCGACTGAAAACACAACCTGATCTTGATTTGCCTCTCCAGGTTGCATACGGTCTCGGATTGAGACAAATTTTATATGAGAAACGATAGGCTCGATGAGACAAAACTTTTTCGTGTTGAAGGTTTTTCGATTCAAGGCCGCCTTGATGGCCGATTTACTCACACAACCTATCAGACAAGTTTCTGGCACCTCGCGCCATATTTCCGTTGAGGTTCGGTCTGCAGTGTATTGCCTCTAACTTTTGCATATGAACTCGGATTGAGATGATTTATATATCAAAATCGATTAGCTCGACGAGGCGAAGACAATTCCTTAAGAGTGATCCTTCATCCAAGGTCATCTTGAAGACGTGATTGGCCAAAAACCACTCGAAACATTGAATTATGACACCCGGAGTATAGTTTCGGTCCGTAAGATAAGGTCGAATGAATATAACTGAAACATCAAAGTTGTTCCACTCGGCGACGTGAATCTTTTCATGCTGAAAACCCGTTCACTCGAGACCATCTTCATTGCAATCTATATCTTGCCAAAATCAGGTGTCAACACATGCCCCCCTGTTTTCTGGCAGAGCTTGCGTGCCAGAAAATACCTTGCTTAGGTAATGTTTAAGCACGATGTCAACACTCCATCGGCTGTGCATGTTGAGTATGATAATTTTAATCATCCATATGCTCATGTTTGTTGCTTCTTCGGTAGAGCCTCTTGGATAATAGTTGTCTGAAAACAACAATTGGATGTCACAAAGGCTTCCACGTAAGTTTCTTATGTCAATCCAGACCTTGCATTTGTCCAGGCATTCCCTGGGAATATTAGAACCCTTCAACAAAGACGGTTGCCGAACGATTATGAACATGCACCTCAAAGGAATACCGTCAACTGTTCGGCGACTCAACTCGTTATCGAAGTACACCATCAAGCCTTCGCCGAACAACGTCTGTCTCCTGACTTGGATCCTGCAAATAAATAACATTTGGAGTCGGGGCTCTTTTATGCACTAGACCCTTGATTGGTGGTCGACCCAATAATTAAGTCGGCCTCGCCAGTATTGGCAAACACTAAGCATCGGCTATAGGAGTAGGAAATCAACCATGGTGAACACCGTTAGCCAGATGCCGGGTTTGTCAACACAATGAATTCTGAGGGCGATATGCAAATATCGGCCATGCGTTCTTATCTCAAAAGTGCTCGGGAGACCGTCCACCAAAGTGTGAATATCCAAAATAAGTCAGATGTTTCGGCTGAGGATAAATTCCATAGCGTTGATTTTGATGGTACGATTGAAGAATATGGATGAGACGCCTCCTGGAGTCTCCTATATGAAAATTGTCATCCTCGCCTATGGGCTTTACACTTGTACTCCCTTATTTCTGCTGGCTTCGCAACAGGAGATGTGATGCCGCTCTTGACTCGAGGATTTCCCTTAGGAACCCAGGCCATGTTCCTCTTCTCCAGCTCTTTGGCCCTAAGACGTTTTAGCTTCTTCTGTTGTGAATATGGTAAGCCGAGTGGGCGTCCCGGCTGGGACTTTATTTTATGCACTGGCAAATTCTTCCTGACTTTGGGCATCTCTGGCTTGGCCTGTCCAAACTTGACTATTGGATCCTTGAATTTTACTTGCTTCACTTTCTTGTCCTTAGCAGCCAACATAGGCCCGGCTGGCTTTTTGTCATTTGGAGTCGGATCTGAAATAGCACTCTTGCGGCCATCCTTTTCTTTCTTCACCTTTTTAACACTTGTTGCAATAGAAGGTCGGACATCATTTCTATTTTGACTGCTCCTCTTGGGAACCCATGCCATGTTCTTCTTTCTCAACTCATGTGCACTAAGTCTTTGTAATTCCTTCTCTTGCCAATGTGCTAAGCCGAGTGAGCACGTCGACTGTGATTTTGTTTCAACCAATGCCAACTCTTTCTTGGCCTTGTGCACTCTCAACTTCTTCCCTTCAGATTTGGCATTTGATTGACTTGCCTCGTAGCCTTTTGTAACCAATGTCAATACTTTAACTGGCTCTTTGTTATTTGAGAACAAATCTGAAGTAGCACACTTACGACCATCTTTCTTGACCTCGTACACTTGCTTGACCACCTCTTTCTTGTTCCTTGAGCTCCGGACTGATTCTTTATGATTGAAACGGTCTTTGACGTGTGATTGTTCATCAAATGTTGATCTTTTTGGACCTGCATAATGTTGGCGAGATGATCTAAAATAAGATGGATAATTTGCCCTTGTATCATACGTGCCCCATGATGGATATGGATTTACATGAGAGTAGGGAGGCATCCACGACATTGGCATTGGCGGCCCAAAAGCAGGATATGAAGTCTGCTTGCTCAACGTCTTCCTTTGCCAATCCAAGTCTTCAGATTTATGCCTTGGGGGTGACTTCGATGCTTTTGCTTCACTCAGCCGATAAGCACTCTTTGCCTCACTTATCTTCTGATATTTTTCTAATAATTGTGCGAAAGTGACTTTCGGCTTTTTACCTTTGTGCTTACCATTGCCTTTGCTTTCTTTAACTGTGTGTGCATCGGTCTTTGAATTTTCTTGTTGCCCCCCCAGTGCTAGATGTCGCCATTGTAGCTTTTATGGAATTCCCGTCTTCAAGATTGTTGTTGATGCACTTTTTAACCATATCCTTGCTCGAAGACTTGACCCCATCATCATTGGTGTGTACCTGTTGACCTTTAGGTGAATCGGCTTGATATAGCCGAGTCAACATTTGATCTCCATCAAAACCAATATGATCCAACTGGTTACATGATCGTGCCTCAACAAACTTCAATCGTCTCGATTGTGTGGCCTGATGAATCACGTTGTTGTCTTCGATATTCTCTTCAAACAAACATTGCATTTGTTCTTGTCCTGATGGCTCGACATCATGATCAATTATAATAGGATTAGTCGACGATGCACCAACGATGTGATCAACTATGCCCAGACTAAAGGTACACTGCTCGTCCATTAACTGATATTGTGATACTAGCTCTGAAACAAAATAACAGAGCAGTGCTGGCTTAGCGTCATTCGACTTGGCTATGCATTGATTTTCATCCTCTTTTCCTGATGCTTTTGAATCGGCTTCGAAGGACTTTGGACCTGGCTTTACGTTTCTGCAACCAAAATAATTACAGAATATACGTCTCATCCGAGACCAAATGTTAGCCAGGCATGAAACAAACAAAGTTGTCCATATGAATACAAAGTTCAGTTGGCATGACAAGAACAACTTTGGTTTTGATAAGTTGTCACTCTTAGCCTCTATGAATGATACCATGTGTTGACTATCATGATTAGTGACAAGATCATTCCTAACAAATATATTACTCATTTCAATTGGTCTTTCAAAATTAATTAGAATCTTACTAACATGTGCATCAACAATATGATTTTGACCGAATCGAAAATTGAGTGAACTATCTGCTAGGTGTACCTTTTTGAATACGTTGGAAGGAGAAGATGGTTGCACCACTGGAACAATACATTGCTCCACTTCTGAATAATTCTCCAACACCTCTTCCTCTTTTTCTGGATCTGGTGCTTCATCACTCAGATTGCCCGAGTATATTTCACTCGAATTGCCCGAGTATATTTCAATCGGATTGCCCAAGTGGATTTCACTCGGACGCTCTTTGTCAGTTAAACTTTGCTCGGCCGCATTTTCTTGGTCTTGATGTTCATCGTTAACTGAACTGTGTTCAGCCATATTACTTTGTTCTTGATGCTCATCAATATCTTTAGCATGAAACTCATAGGGTAGCATGTAAGCTCCCTTACATCCAGAAAAATCTAACACGGCCAATTTGTTGCATTTACCGTTCCTTTGCTCGGTGAAACTTGCACCTTCTGTTTTGGTACACGCAGCAATAATTGGCTTCATGCACTCGACTTTAGCCGGCGATGCACTTGTCTAGAACGATGCACTCGGCTGACATGATGTACTCAGTATGGACTCTATGCACTCGGCTGTAACCGTCTCTGTGCTCAATCTGGTTTCAACTGAATCCACCATCGTCTTTGCTTTAAAGGAATCGTTCGACTCGGCTGTAGATGACTTAGTCATATTTGACTCAGTTTCAACCGAATCAACCATATTAGCCGAGTGAACCCTTTCTTGCTGATTGGCTTGCAAAGCTTGTTTTTATCTTGCCTTAAAAGTGTAAAAGAGCCAACACGGTTGCTACATGGAGGAAAGCACTTGATGTACTCTTGCAAATCTTCCTCTCCGCGCTTCTTCTTGAGTGCTTCATAAGCCAGTCGATATTCTGTTGGTAATTCCTCAAGGGTCGGTGTAGTAAATTCATTAACGCTATTCCCTGTGAGCTTTAGCTTGCTCTTGTCCACTTGGGCCACATATTTTTCTTTAAACTTAGCCCTGCTTGTATCGGCTTTCCCCCCAATACTTTTAGGATCTTTCGGCAATGAATTGATGTTGCCGAAATTTTGCGATTGTATAGGGGGTGTATAACATGCTGCAATGATAGGTGAAGACATGTGCATTGTTGTTGAATACTCTCTCTCGCCAATTTGATCAATCGGCAACACTTTTTATTCTTTCAAAACCCTAGCTCTTATTGCCTCATAATCAGGAATCAATCCCTTTTCGTGCTGCTCAAGGCAAATAGCACAAATCTTCTTATTTTGGGCTAAACTTTTTAATGCAATCAGAGCCACCTCATCTCCTGCAATATTAGGCACATATCCTACTGCAGAATCTCCATTCACTCGACCATAACCACGAAGGCGAGCCGAGTCATGAATATTTTTAGTTTCATATGCCACTGAACAATTAATCTCATGAGGTGTAGTATATGATGATTGAGGATAACCAGCCGAATAGCTAATGGAAGCATGGTCGATTCCCCCCTCCATCGGCATGTTTGGGGATGAACCCGCATATCGTGAGTCGGCTGCCGATGGACAAAACTGTGAGATGCCCTCACGTATATGTGTCATATATTGATCACTCGAACAAATTGTGTTGTTCACCGGCATATTGAAAGGTGTTGCCAATGCACGAAAGTTCAGATTCATAAGTTGCATGTCGCGGTCCTATAAATTCCAAGTTTCTCCAACGGAATAACTAGTCGGCCTTTGCTCATTAATTAGGGCTAGCCGACATGACATATCCATGGAAAGATCTAGCAACATCAACATAATGGCTATTTGCATCTACGTAAGGAGATTGATGATACATGTTACCGTTGTCGATTGCAGCCTCTTGATGATGCTCTCCTCATAGCAAGAATAGGCTGGAGACTGTTCAAAGCTTCGGTCCCCAGCGGAGTCGCCAAAAAGTGTGTTGACACACGAACACGTCACATGTACCCTCAACGCCGGGGGTGATGCACCGCAGCTCACGTCGAAGGAGACCCGACCGACAGCGCGATACGCAGGACAGTCGGCGGGCGCTTTTGAAGACCCGAAACCCCACACGCCCGGAAGGGACCCCTCAGGGAGTGCGGCGGCTATGGGCTGCCCTAGGTCGATTTGCTCGCCCCTAGAGCCTCGTGGATCGCTGCCCTCCAACGCGAAGAATGAACGAAGAACGAGAAAGAAAGATACAAGGGTAGGGGATAAAGATAGATGAACACAAAAGTGTAATAGATTGATTGGTTCAATTGGTGTTATTCAATCGGCCATCACCCCCAACATATATAAGAGGCGGCTGGACTTCCCGTATAGGCAAAGGATTCATCTAGGCTTTCCTTACAAAAAATTACATCAATTCACGTCCTAGAGTCCTAATTCTATTCCAACTCGGATTCAGTCTGAATCTGGCCCAACTTCTGTCTTCCTCCTTGCGCGGGCCGCCGAGCTTGCATATGACCTCCGATCAAGACGGCCCAAATATGAAACTTGTGCACCTCAATGAGATGAACAATTCTTATGTTGAACACTTCTCCAAATAAGACCATCTTGAATATTCTGCGAAGCCATCTTTAATATCCAGTCGGACTCGGTCATGTAACGGACTGGATTGTCCGAGTCTCATAGTGAACTTACAGGCCGTATACTATCTCATATGATAATGACTCCAAAACCAAACTTCACCGTTTTGACGATGCGCACAACTTCCGTGTTGATCACTTTTCCATCCGAGGTCATCTGGATTACCTTTCGGGCACATCTTCAGTTTCACTCGGATCCGAGCTCGTCCACTCGGATATTAGAGTTTTTCGTCCGACTGGACCTTTTCACTCGGATGTTAGAGTCTTTCACTCGGAAGACAATCTTTCACTCGGATGACTATAATTTCACTCGGAAGACAATCTTTCACTCGGATGACTATATTTCACTCGGAAGGCAATATCTTACTCGAACGTCAAGTTTTCATTCCGACGGTAATCTTTTCACTCGGATGATAATTTCACTCGGATTACTATATTTTCACTCAGAATCCAATCTTTTACTCGATCGATAAGTTTTCACTCGACCTTTTACTCGATCGGTAGGTTTTCACTCGGATGGTAAACTTTTCACTCGGATTTCCCGACTGAAAACACAGCCTGGTCTGGATTTGCCTCTCCAGGTTGCATATGGTCTCGGATTGAGACAAATTTTATATGAGAAACGATCGGCTCGATGAGACAAAACTTTTTTGTGTTGAAGGTTTTTCGATTCAAGGCCGCCTTGATGGTCGAATTACTCACGCAACCTATCAGACAAGTGTCTGGCACCTCGCGCCATATTTCCGTTGAGGTTCGGTCTGCAGTGTATTGCCTCTAAGTTTTGCATATGAACTCGGATTGAGATGATTTATATATCAAAATCGATTGGCTCGACGAGACGAAGACAATTCCTTAAGAGTGCTCCTTCATTCGAGGTCATCTTGAAGACGTGATTGGCCAAAAACCACTCGAAACATTGAATTATGACACTCGGAGTATAGTTTCGGTCAGTAAGATAAGGTCGAATGAATATAACTGAAACATCAAAGTTGTTCCACTCGGCGACGTGAATCTTTTCATGCTGAAAACCCGTTCACTCGAGACCATCTTCATTGCAATCTATATCTTGCCAAATCAGGTGTCAACACTAGCTTCATATGATTCGCATGTCGGGCGGGTGTTTTTACTATAGCTGCGAATCCCATCATCCTAGGTCCTCGGATGAGTCTCGTAGAAATTGCATTCTGATGTTTGGGTTCAAAATTTCAAAACTGCTACACTATCTCTACGTCTACGTATATGCAACAAGTTTTAAACTTGAGACCAGCCACCCACCCTCACAAAGAACACTTTTTAACCTAGTACAGACTCCAGAAAATTTGGCCACAGTGTGAGGTGGGACATATGTTAATGTGGTCGTTGTACATAACCAGCACCTCGAATCCTCGATATATAGTAGGGTGGCATGGGCCAGTACAAGCATTCACATTCAGGAGTACGACACACGCCACCAGCACGACTTCCATCTGACGCCATATTTCTTGGAGTCCATGCTACAACTATCTCTTCAACCTCCTTGTTTCTCTAACTCAGCCATCGCATGACGGGCGAGGTGGGGGTTTGCCGATAGTCGATTTCCTCAACTGCGGTCCCACTTGTAAGGCCAACTCCAACGCACGACCCCAAACGGACCTTCGTTTTGCTCGGATTCTGTCAGTTTGGGTAGGGAAATGGGGTCGTGTCCGGGCTATTTCTCGAATGCGGCGGCCGTGCGCCCAACGCGCGGACGCATCCTGGCCGCGTACATTTTTCTTTGCAAACACATACTTTTTTTCACCATTGATTTTTGGTACATGGAAATACATCACCAAAATTTGACTACAAAAGCAAGACCAAAGAAAACAAGAACCACAAGAATACATTTTAGAAGATATCCAACTTCCATAACTGCTCCTGTAAGTTGGATTAGTGCCTTCTCGATGCATTCATTGTTAATCCGCAGAAGCTCGATCTTGCGTGATTCTTTGTTCTTCGAGTGTAAAGAAGTAGACGTTGCTTCCTCGCATCTAGTCTCATGTCTAGCCTCTATTCTATCAACAAGTGCACTAGTCTCATCTCTAGCCTCTATGCTCGCTAAAAGTGCTAGAACATCTAATAAATTGTGCTCTATCAATATATCGATGTACTCTTCTTGCAATTCCAAAACTTGCATCCATTCTACACAATAAAATTTAAGTTAGCACAACTAGTCTAATCCGAGGGCACAACCGAAGCTAAAGTAGCACATACCCCATCGGTTGAGACTTGATGAACACCCATCCGGGATGTTCCGACATTATAGACACGCGGCACAAGACCTTCTTTGGGCAGTCATCGCACGTAATGAGTGGAAACGGTGCACCGACGAGCTTTTGGGCCAGCATCGAGCCCGACCAACCGCCATTCATGTATCTGTCGGCGGACCGCCGATGGTGTAGATCCGAGCGGCTAGACGAGGAGTCAGTACCTGCATGCGGCCTTGTCGGGGCCTTCCGGCCCGGTGCTCGGCCAGTCCATGGCGCGGTGCGGCCTTCCACAGCCCGGCGAGCTCAAGCCCGACCGGATCCGCTCCAAATCCGGCCGCTGGGTGCGCAGATTGCGTAGCCATGGTTGGGTAGCTCCGGGGCGTCGAGGGAAAGGGGGCTGAGCGAGCGCGCGTCCAAGCTGCACGCGCTGGAGTTGGCCTAGCGGCATGGCGGACCAACTGTGTGGGGGTGCGAAGTGGCTTTGCTCATGTGGGGGACGGAAGCCAGCCCGTGCGGGCACTAGGTCTGACAGGACGGCCTTGTCGTCAGTGTGTGACATTTGTGGCAACCGTCTGCTCCCCACTAGCCTCTTCGTTGACATGTGGTCCCGTTCCAACATGTCAGTGAGACGACGGCGAGTACTTTTGTACAATTTCCGAACAGACGTCTATGTAGGCTGGGGGGTGCCTCTTCGTGTACCGTGGCAATCGTCCACTGACTCTTCGCCTTTCCCTCTCGATTTGGAATAGTTGTCGCACGCTCTTCCTCCCTCCTTCATTTGCCTTCACCCTTCCTTCTACCATTGTTCGATTGTCTTCTCCATGGAGGGAACAGGCCGGAAACGACCCTGTTATTCTTGCCCCGATCTGAATGATGACGCAGTGGAGGAACTCATTGATCGGTGCAACGTCATCACCTCGGCTAACATGGCAGGTTCGTTCAAGGCCCTTCTTGACTCACTACTAATAACATAATTACAAGGAATCCAAGGATCCAGGAGCGGTTTGATCTCCCCTATCTTCTTCACCGTCACACTGCTGACTGGCGCGCTGATGACGGAGGCCTCGCCTTGTGCAAGTTGATGCCGCTTGATAATGATACGTGTGATGTTAAGATGCCATCGCTTGAGGCTAAGGCTTGGGCAGGCGCAAATGGAGATTGGGTTGTTTATGTTGGGTACAACTACGAGTGGGAACTTGTGAATGTGTACACTCGTCACCGGGTTCCACTTCCAAAAATCTCAGACTACCTAGAGGTTAAGCACTACGTACGTTCAACTACGGTCATTGTGACTGTCGTCTACAGAATATAGCAATTTGTCAAGTTCCCGACCACTCTTGGGATTTAATGGACTATGGAGTTGTTGCTATCTTCGACATGCTTGTTGCCTTCTTCATAGTTCAACTCGATGGGTATTGCTCAAAAATCAGTTTCTATACACGGATGAGTACTATGATGCAATTCAATACGAGGGTCTTGTGTTTGCTGCCACCACTCGTGGCACTATTTTTGCATGGAATCCTTATGCTTTCGATACATTTGTCTTCCACCGTAATTATAATTGTTTCATCCACATGCATGCGGGTTAGCTAGTTTCCCTTTACTAACTAACCTTCTTGTGTTTCCAAGCTCCTGTGGACATTCCATCACCTATACTTGAAAATTTTTATAACCAAGGGGGAGATCAGAATGATGATGATCACGAGCATGAGGACCCATATACTCAGTGGTGCCTGGCAACTTATTCCGATGGATCACCTCTTCTTGTCTGTTTACAGGGCACCGCTGATGTGACTAAGGAAGCAGGTGTTGTCTCCCATGGTCGCACTCTCCGGACCTATTTCAACATCCGTTGCAGGGTATTCAGGATGGATACTACTATGCTAGCGCCAACACCTTCTCCCTGGTTTAGTATTGATACTCTTGGAGGAAACTCGCTCTTCCTTGGACAAAACTATCCAATCATGCTTAAAGGTGATCTAGCTATTGTTGACACAATGTTACTACCATTTATGAGAAGCAACTGTATCTATACCTCAGACATTGCTATGCTTCCCTACCATGGCTATCACAATATGGTTCATGAAATAGGCCACTTCAGCCTGGACGATCAGTCATGCATTGCTCTTGAGATTGACAATAGCTGGCCCTTCCGAGAGAAACTCGTCCGGTTCAAAGCTGACGTTTCCAACACCGAGGATTGGTTGAGCTGAAGTTCATTTCATTGCTTGTTATTTGTTGTGTGATGAAAACTTTAGTATTTACTAGAATGTTATGATGGAACTAATCTATAATCCAACATGTATCCTCATTGTCGTTGTGTGTTGATGACTTGTTGTATGTAATGAATGGTACATTTGCTTATGCATGTCATAAACTCAATTTATAATTGGTTTTTGACTCACTTCTTTGAGTGTTAGTGCCGTAGTAGTATAGCGAGCATCCGTAGTAGTATGAAGTTGCCACATCACATATAGCCAACCAATAGTTAGTTCTAGTTAGATCAACTAGAGCTAGGTGTCGCACGGAGGCCGAGAAATATGGTGATAGCGTGACTGCATGAGGTGGGCTTGTACGTAGTATGATGTAGGCATAGGGCTTGCCGTGTTTCCTACTCCTCCAGTCTAAATGTGGAGAAGATTTGGCCGAGTTCTTCCTCCTTTTGCCGACACGTGGGACATCTAGCATCCAGGTCATGTCATGCAAGAAAATGGAGTGGTAGTTGAAGCCACGTGATGTGCATCTTGGGTTAAACTGTAAATAGAATCTTAATACTCTTGAGTAACTCCAAAAGCGGCCACCGAAGATCTTTATTGGATTTGTTTTTCATCGCCAGCACGTCGAGGTGAAAGATGTGCAGGTTCAGTGGGTCCTCTTGCGTTTTCACTGACATGTGGGACCGCATGTGAGCAAACAGAAAATTGGCTCCGCGTGTCTGCTGGCTGGCTGAGAAGAGAGATAGAGGAGGGCTGAGCACAGATTCCAGGAAATTTTTTCTACATAACCAGCACCTCGATATAGGCTCGATATAGTAGGGTGGCATGGGCCATAACTAGCATTCACGTCTAGCAGTACGGCACACGCCACCCACACGAGTCCCATCCGACACCAATTTTCTTGGAGTCCATGCTACATCCATCTCTTCTCCCTCCTGTTTTCTCATCCATCACGCGGTGGGCGGGGTGGGGGTTTGCTGATAGTCGGTTTGCTCTACTGCGGTCCCACTTGTAAGTGAAAATGCAACATAGCACGCATTCCCCCTTGAGTGGCGTGCCAGACCAACCGTGTGGGGGTGCGACGCGAAAACGGCATGCTTTTCCTTTTGAACTTGTAACTTGTAAAATTTGGTTCTGCTCCATGGCGCGACCGATAGATAGAAATAACAATTTTCCTAAGAGTAATGAGAAGTTTGGTTCTGGCACGGTTCATGCATGGAGTACGTACAAAAATTATGAAGTTAATGCGAAAGGTAAGATAATTACTAGTAGTACCATATACTACTACATGGATTTGACGGAAAGATAAAGATACATACGGATCCATCAACGACATCCTCACGCCCTAGTGCGTCGGGTCACCAACCGACGTGTGAGGAGCAGTGGTGTTGGCGGCGAGCTCAACGTGCTTCTGAACAATGCTGTCCAAGGTTGCCCCGCGGGTCAAGAAGGCCAGCGACCTATCATCCTCCTCTGGCACGTAGTAGTCCTTGTGGACGATTTGCGCATAGACATGGGTGATTATGTCATCGGTGTCTTGCTGCGCTAGGCGCTGCGCGGCGAGCGCGACCTCGAGGTGGACATTCTCTGGCGCGACGGCGGGCAGTCGCAGCGCCACCAGTGCGTCGAAGAGGTTGTCACCATAGAGGCTGTTGAGGGTGGCCGGCATATAGAGCCTGGGCGCTTGGGCTGGAGGCGTACGTCAAGGTCGTCCGCGAGCTTCTTGATGATGGTGAACTTCTCAAGGAAGCAGACGAGGACCTTGTCGAATAAGGAGACGAAGCTTTCATCCAAGCGGCCTCCCGCACTGGTGGCCTCAAGCATGACCTGGAGACGTTCCTCGATGCGGGGCCGTAGGCCGGCATCGTGGACCATCTGGCACAACCGGCTGATGCTCGCGCTCATCGCCCCCATGGGTCTAGCTTCTAGTCAACTGATCTTGCGATTGGAGTGATCACTCTTGCCCTTGGTTAGGGTGCGTAGGTGTGTAGGATTTCATAGATGGGACTAGCGGGGAGCCTTTATATGAGAAGTGTAGACTGCGTTGCATTCACGTGTGTGTTGGCCATCTACTCCTCGGCCCTCTACTGCACCTTCCTTTGGCTGTATGACAGGCGGGCCAGCCACCTGTGGGGCCCACGTGTCATTCACCCAAACACAGGTGCAGTAAATCAATGAAGCTGCTTCCCCCTCCGTGCCGGTGCAGTATAGTCATCTCACCGGACCTCTAGGGCCAAACGAGAGAACTTTGATGTTTACTGGTTTATTAGCCCCCTTTGCACTTTGCGCCAAGTTTTGACCTTTGATTTAACTAATAAAATGTTAATGCATGTAACCAAAAATGTTGTGTAAGTCACCGTACGAAAACGAAATAATCCCAAAACACTTAGGCATGGTACATTAACTCCCTCCTCGTTTCTTATTTCGTGACATATCAACCAACGAGAGATGTGGGCCGTGCATGCTTTCAATGACTTGAGACTACCAAACATGACATGCAGTGGTTAGTTCATTGCATGTAATCCTATTAATTAGCGAAAGACATTAAGTTCTCTCGCTTTCCCCTTCGTCTTGGTCATAGTACACAACCTAAGAGCATGGTTAATAGTATAGCCAGCTACTGGCTATATGATGTTGCCATGTCATATAGAGCCATCACTTGTAGCCACTCATACAATAAGGTTAGCTACAAGGCTGGCTATAAGAGTACTAATTTTTCTCATCTTCTCTCACTCTTTCTTCATATTTATTGTATATCGGCCTAGGAATCCGCATATAGCTAGGCCCTTGCATGAGAGTCCACTCTTATTTTTCACTTGCTCTAAAATGACTTATACACCTAGACGGAGGGAGTAGTCTCAAGTCATTGGATGCATACGCACCCCACGTCTCGTATTGGGTGATTTCTTTTTTCATGGCAAAAAACAGGGAACGAGATGGGTAGTTAATGCACCGCGCCTAAAAGTTTTGGGATTACTATTTGGTTTTCGTAACGTGACTAATGCACCAGTGCGAAGGGAGTACAATAGTAGCCTTTGATTGTATTTTTTTGTTGGTAGCTTACAAAACTGAGCGCTCGGTGAGTACAATAGTAGTCTGATTGATGAGACTTCAGATTTGAGCCATCTACCAGAAGGAATAACACAATACACCATGTATTTATTTACAGAGGGAGTAGTAAATTTTTTGTGACGTGCATTACTAGATATTGCTAGTCAAATACTAAATCCAGATGGACATGGTAGTACTACTAAATCCAGACGGTGGTGCTAGTACTAGTAGTAGTACTACCAATGTAGTAGTAGTGTACTACCCATTGGTCAAATTATTAGTGTTGCTCCTCACAGTGAAGTGACAAGACCCTGCAGCGGAGATGCCACCTGAGTATAGGCGCCGTGTTCGTCATACCATAGTCAGCCTCACCGTCTGCAGTCACCATCATCATGGCTGTAGAGCTAGCCTTCTTACAACTAGCCGCGTTTGACATAATTTCCCGTGTGTAGATGCCCGTGCATTGCATGGAACACCAAGATTGGGGTGGATGGCGCTGTCAGTGGCCATCACGCCAGCTTTTTCCATGGCCTTCTAGATGTGGTGGGGAGGGGATAAGGCTGATTGTGAGAGAAAAGGAGTTGTTTGTAAATAGGGAACAACTGCGGGCATCTTTTTGCAAAATTGGGGAAGTTTAGTTTGTATGTGTCAGATCTAGATCCGACGGCTACTGGTGAAAGATGGTAGGCACAACATCGTCACCAACTCAGGACCTCTTTGTTTCGCAAGATTTTGAAAATGCAGGAATAGGACACGGCAATATTACAAGTTCCAAACTGATATTACAAATGTTAGGAGTAATGCTGCACCTACGAAGAGGGAATTACTAGGAGGTAAGAACTTTCGTTACTTTAGGTGGATGCAGCATTATCGTACAAACTAAAATCCATCGCCCTGACAAGTCACTAATGGGCAAATAAATTTTTGACTGGCCACTTGATGTTTCAAAAATAAATGCAGCTTCTACGGAGACTTTGTCATTTAGGCTTAGACACTTGCGGTGATCAACATGCCATTCAATGTTGCGCCAGAGAACGCCAAAACTCATTACCTTGAGCACATTTGCCTCCAGAACAAAGAACCTGGCCAATTTAATCTCAGATGTGCTGCCTCGGTAGTCGACCAAATCAATTTCTGCAAGATGGAGATCAAGGCATTCGATGAGATTGTTATAGTGCATCACATTTTTCTCTTTTTGGTCTTTTTTTATCTACAAAAGAAGAGAACATATTAGAGCAGTTGGTTGTATAAAATTGTCGTGTCATCAAGAGGTACCAATATCATTCACTCATACGATAGGGTTGGCTGGCTAGTGATATTTTTTCACTCTCTCTCTCTCTTGATCTTTCCTCTCATTTACCTAGGAGCAGGTGAAGAGCTTGGGCATTTGTTGCCTTCCATTATGTGGCCGATGCCATATTTCTCAAAAGTATGCCACATAATACATATTGATGTCAAATCAAAAGATTTTGCCACCGCTCTCGCGATGTGAGAGAGTTGGCACCACTGTGCACACAGACCCACATGTATAAACAAATCAATCAAACCAACTACACCAACCTCTCACTGTCCCAAACAAGTGGTTTTTTATTGCCTTAGTCCTCTCTCTCTCTCCCACGCAAGTGTTTTTTCATTGCGTGAGTTAATTTGGCACCGGAGCAAAGTAGGTGATCCAGATTGGGGCACCAGGTGAGCACTGGAGGGGCATCGATGCCAAATGCATCACAAGTGAATTTGGCATGTGTTTTGACCTACATAGTGGAGGGCCATTATAGCCCACTTTTGTACTACCTCGTATTTAGTGTAAAATTTGGACCATAGATTTACCTAAGAAAATGCCAATGCATGTCACCAAAAATTATACCATTTGAAATTATGTTCAAATACGAATCCAACAATATAATTTTTAGTGGCATGCATTAACATTTTGTCAGTTAAATCTATGGTCAAATTTTGACACTACAAAATAGGAAGAGTAAACTAGGACGGAGGTAGTACTTGCTCTTAGGGTAACCATAGAGTTACTATTCTAAGTTACTTTCCACTATTACTAGCCTAGGCTACTATAGTAGTACAACAAAAAAATAATGCAGGTGATCACGTGAGAAAAATAACTAAAAACATTTCTTTTGGTGCAGTGCGTAGATGTAGTTTTGAACACTACACTTGTCATGATAATTTGGGAAAATTACGAAAAAAAATTGAGCTACGTTGTGATTACTGTTTACTAATAGGAAAGAAATTTCACCTCGATGAGTAGCTTCTCCGTGCATGGAAAGCATGTAAGGAATCCAACAACTTGATCCAGATTGGGGCCGATAGATTTTATTGCCAAGATCTTCACTGTGCGCATAGACTGGGTCAAGCTTGTGGGAATCATTTTCTGGAAGACGGTCGTAAATACATCAAGAAGAAATTTAAAAATGTGAATTTCAAGAAGACGGAGAAGAAGATGAGTGTTGTACCTGAACGATTACGGATCCAATAAAGAGTTCGGAGAATTTGGCAGACGAGTACACCAACGCTGTCAACTTTGGCGCGTCAATGACCCTGATTTTTTGTTGGACCTTCCAGATCAGATGCAAGCAATCTCGCAAGGAAAGGCACATTCTCAATGACCATAACGTGGAACAGCTGGAGTGATCTCTTCCCAATTGATGTCTTGTTGCGGGGCCAGCAAGACACATACATCCATTGGAGATTCGTCGACGCGATGTGGAGGCTAATGAACCTGTGGATCTGCTCAAGACAAAGGTACTCGAGCGCAGTACAGCTACGGAGCAGGTGCTCCATAGCCTTCTTCGAGATGACAATGTCGAAGAGGTCGAGCTGCTTGAGTTGAGGGAGAAGAAGGGCTGCCACGACATTAATCTAGGGAAGATAGCAGGAGCTGAAGCTGGCGTGGCGCAGCGTTGGCGTGAGGCAGAGCGCGGGCGACGACAGATAGCGACATCGTCGAGCTTCAAAGCTGAGCTCCTCGAGCTGATCTAGGGCGGGGATAAGAACCACTCGTCAAACTTGGCTTGGACCTTGCAGTTGGTACTGAACATGCGGATGTCAAGCCGTCTGGCTGGCCCAGCGTGCGATGAAAGGATCTTGGAGACTGCGGCCATGCATTTGCAATCCCCATCACAGAGGCAGCTATCGACGGTGAGGTTGAGGGGGACGTGGCGCCAGAGGGGGCACCACCGCCGGGAGAGCAGGGCGGTTCGCACGGCAGATTTGGTGGGGAGGAGGCCGATGATGATGAGCAGCATGTCATCGGGGAGGCTGCTGATGAAGTCCAGGCTCGCCGGATGCGGTTTTGGCTCGAGCCGCCTCTGCTTGTTGGCTGCCTCGCCATCCATCTCAACCGGTGGCGATGTCGGTGTACACGTGTGCTGGTGTGTGTTGTGTGCTGGCCTGCTGGGTGTGCGCCAGTGCGTCCTTCTGTGCATGCCGCCGCGCAGTGCTGAATTGTGCGTGAGTGGGTCCTTCACTTGGAAGAAGTGTGTCCTCAATGCGCCCTCAATTTACTAGCGTGCGGGGTGCTACCCCAAGTGGTTTAAACTTTGTTTACTTCACCGCATGTCAGATGGCTGTTTACTTATTTTCACCCAATGCCACATGGGCCAGCACACGAAGATAGAGAACACGAGCTGACAAGGTAGCATGTGGACTGGGTGACCGGTCAACTAAACAATATATGGAGCTATACGCTGACACAGTGAGTGTATAATCTGTCGGTATAGAGAGTTCGAGTGAGAGGGGAGGCCCGTCAGAGATAGCAGAGAGAGAGATAAAGAGCTACTCCCTCCGTTCGATAATGTAGTTCCAACATTTGTTTTAAAGTCAAACTTTTGAAACTTTGACCGAGTTTATGAAGAAATTACTTATATCTACAATACAAAAGATAAATGATAGTATGAAGTAAGTACATGTTGTGATGAATTTAATGATCGTTCCAGATGTAATGTTTTTCTCCACATATACCTGGTCTAACTTTTCTGAGGTTTGACTTTTCAAAACATCCATATGCTTATGGACGTGAGAGAGTACCTAACTAGAGAGTGTGTGTGTGAAATAGAAAGAGTGACTGAAAAAGTGTGTGTGCGTGTGTGAAAGAGACAGGGACAACACATGATAAAAGTAGAGAAAAAGCGTGTGTGTCTTACGCAAACATATCACACATGCATCTTCGACAGCGGAAGCAAGGTGAGGAGATAGTGTGTGGTTGTTTTCAACTGAGAGAGAAAGACCCCTAGCACGTGGCCAAGAGGGGCCTGACAAACAAGGGAGAGAGGTCGAGAGAGACGTACGGAGAAAATGCAGACATGGGGAGGAGAGAGTGTATGTTTGTCATAGAGAGATCCCCTGGAGATCGTGATGGGACTACATGGGTGGGAGATCGAGTGACAAGGTGTGTGCGCGATAGAAGATACCCTAAGAGATATCGAGATAGACGTATGGATGGAAGGAGACAATACGTGTGTTCCTGATGGCTAGTGAAAGATAATCATACATAGGGGGGAGTGCGTGCGCCTATGATGGAGTGAGGGATTATGGTACTTACGGGGGTGTGTGTCACATAGAGAGAGAAAAGGGGTGTAGAGTGTTAGATGGGTCTATGTAGCACGAGCGAGACATGTGTATGTGTGAACCAGGGAGATATAAAGTTTGAGAGAGATAGAGGAGCCCCGATAAGGCTGAGTGGTGTGTCAGATAGCTGAGAGGGGGAAAGAGATATTCCATCCGCTCGATAATGCAGTGCATGCAAAAAATTTAGAAGTTGAACTTTGGAAACTTTGACCAGGTTTATGCAAATGTTATTTATATCTACAATACCAAAGATACATCATACGAAACTACATCTCATGATGAATCTAATGGTATATGTTCGCCGTTCTAGATGTAAATGTTTTTCTCCACGTACATGGTCAAACTTTGTGATGTTTGACTTTTCAATAAATCTATATGCTATGGACCGAAGAGAGTGCCTAAGTCGAGAGAGATCAAGTGCGCGTGGAGGAGAATGAGTGAGTGTGCAAAAAGAGTATGTGTGTGAAAGAGAAAGGGACAACAAACGATAAATTAGAGAGAGTGTGTGTTTTCGTTTCTTATGCAAACATATCATGCATGCATCTCCAAGATAGAAAAGCGAGGTGAGGAGATACACGAAGATAGCTAGTGCGTGATTGTTTGCAATGGAGAGAGACACCCCTATAGCACATGTCCAATAGAGGTCTGTCCAACAAGGAACAAAGGTCAAGAGGGACGCATATGGAGAACATGGACGCATGGGGAGGGAGAGAGGGTGTGTTTGTGATAGAGAGATCCCCTTGAGATCGTGAGGGGACTATATGGGTGGGAGATCGAGGGAGGTGCATGCGCGATAGAAAGTTGCCCCGAGAGAAATCGAGATAGACCATGCACATGTTTGTGATGGAGATTAAGATTAGATAGTCTTTTACATATAGGGGGGATTGCGTGTGCCTACAATTGAGTGAGAGACCATCATACTTGGCTAGGCATGAGATTGTGTGTGTGTGCGTGTGAGATGGAGAGAGATAGAGTTTTAGATGGGTCTATCGAGTGCGAGTGAGATATGCATGTGTGACCCAGGGAGATGGAGAGTTTGAGAGAGAGAGAGGGAAGAGCTCCAAGACAACATAGTAGTGCGTGAGAGAGTTACGGGCAACGAGCCAAGGAATTTGTGAGTGTACGATGGGTGCACCCAAGATATTTAGCTTGGACTAGAGAATCATACATAGTGTGCGAGAGAGACCTATAGATGGAGTATATATGAATGCGAACTAGAAAGACCCCCCCCCACACACACAAAGAGAGAGAGAGATGGAGAGAGAGGGAGAGGCATCAACAAGGTTTGTGTGTTGGATGCGTGTGACATAATTGAAGATTGTCGGCGAGAGAGAGAGAGGGAGAGAGAGAGAGCAGAAGTCCGTGAGAGGGGGAGGTCGCGTTTTATGCATCAAAGACTGATATAAACCATGTTTCGATATAAACTTGCATTCAAATATTTAAATTGGAGAACATGTTGTCTGCAATCCACACATGAATGGATATATGCGTATATCAAACAAGTTCATTAATTTGACTTCCAACATGTTCATGGAGTACTATAATACTGTACAACATGCTACTCGATTGAGGTGTTCAATTTTGAATTTAGTTCACTATTTTGACCCCGTGAACGAGCTATTTCATTGAATCGAGATATTTCATTTTGGGTTTGATTCCCATTTTTGAGTGGGTCAACTATTTGTAATATAGTAAATTGTTAGCAACGAGCATGTAAAAACACATTACTCCCGAGCATCATCTCTCCATCTAAAAAACAAGTGGCAAGCTAATATTTCGAAAATTTGAACAAACCGTTAAACACCCTCTGCTCGGTGGAATTTGCCCGAGCAAATAAATGGGAAACGCAAAATTACTGGCCTATGTGGGACACACATCAATTGGCCCGTTGTACATCGAGGGTAGGTTCGTAACTTCATCCAAGCGCGCCTTCTCCTTGGCCGAAATGACATGTGCCGAATAATTCATAAACCATGGTCGGCAAAACACCCTCTCCTCGCCCGAAATAGCTCGTGCCCACTGAGGGAGTCCTGGATGAGGGGGTCCTCGGGCATCCGGGTGATGCAACATGGGCCGCGAAGATACAAGATAGAAGACTTTCCCCCGTGTCCGGATGGGACTCTCATTTGCGTGGATGGCAAGCTTGGCATTTGGATATGAAGATTCCTTTCTCTATAAACCGACTTTGTACAACCCTAGGCCCATCCGGTGTCTATATAAACTGGAGGGTTTAGTCCGTAGAGGCAATCATAATCATATAGGCTAGACATCTAGGGTTTAGCCATTACGATCTCGTGGTAGATCAACTCTTGTAACCCCTATACTCACCAAAGTCAATCAAGCAGGACGTAGGGTTTTACCTCCATCAAGAGGGCCCAAACCTGGGTAAACATCGTGTCCCTGGCCTCCTATTACCCTCGATCCTTAGACGCACAGTTTGGGACCCCCTACCCGAGATCTGCCAGTTTTGACACCGACATTGGTGCTTTCATTGAGAGTTCCATCATGCCGTCATCGAAAGGCTCGATGGCTCCATCGATCATCTACAACAATGCTGCCATGAAGGAGATTTTTCTACGGCCAGATCTTTGTATTCGATGGCTTCGCACTGCGTGCCAACTCGGTTGGCCACCTAGAGCAGATCGATAGCTACGCCCCTGGTCACCAGATCAATTTTGGAAATCTGAACTATGTCGATGATATCCGAGAAGACTTGATCTTCCAAGGGTTCACAGCCCCAACCACCACTCCGGCCTTAGATCCGGAGCGCGTCACCAGTTCCGAAGACGGGAGTCTAGAAACCGCCGGACTCTCTGCAGCTATAGAGCTCAACACTGGAGAACCAAAGAGAATAGCAGTAATTACAAAGCCAGACTCTTCTCCAAACACTAGCTCTGAACCCTCGAAGTCTGCATCATGCGGGCTCGGCCAGAAAACTTCTATCCGCGTCCAAACCTCGCTCTTAAACAAGGCTTTGGACTTAATGCGAACCCTCGCCATCACAGGGGAACCGCTTTCGAACTGTGCCCAGCCCGGACTAGGGGCTGAAAATAGGGAATTTTACTTCCCACGCACCACCCACTTCATAGCCACCGTCGAGGATCAAACCGACATGCTCGATTACGCCTCCGAACACATCGACGATATGGACGATGATGCCAGAGAGGAGCAGGCCCAAAACCCACCATTCACCGGACGCTGGACGACCACTTCCTCATACGACGTGTACATGGTGGACACACTTAAAGAAGGCGACGACGATGATGAGATGGATCCAGTCGAGGATGAATCTCCTGAGATACCACCAAAGCATCGACGTCAGCGGCACCACTCTAAATCGTGTCGTGGAAAAGACAGTAATACCAGCACCAGAGACAATGATACTCCGAAGAACGCCGAAGACCAAGAAGACCCCATCGAACCAACATCCGAATAGGATGATCGGAAGGACAGGCAAGTTGACCCTGATGAGCAAGCAGGGAACGAAGACTCGGAGGATAGTAACTATCTACCACTCTCTGAGGACAATGTGAGCCTCGACAAAGAAGATTTTATCATGCTAGAGGAACCCCTCGAACAAGAGCGCTTTAAGCGCTGGCTAATAGCCACTGCAAGAGGCTTAAAGAAGAAGCAGCACCAACTTCAAGCTGACCAAGATCTGTTCAACGACAGATGGACTAATGTTTGGGCAGTCGAAGAATACGGCCTCAACCACCCAATAAAGAGTTACCCGAAGTGTAAGCTTCTACCCCAATTCGACGATGAGGCGCTGGAGCCCGTACCACCCACGTGTAACGCGGCTGACGAACCTGACCGACCACCACGTGGCTGGGACAGAACAGTAACTCAGGCCGAACACTAGCCCGCACCACCTCGCCGTAAAAGGAGAGAAACAACAGCTCAGGGATACACTTATGACCTACGTCAGGACCTGGACAATAGAGCCGGCCTGACCAGGTCAATATACAGATCAAGGGGGCGTGCCCAAGCGCGAGAAGACAGCCATCAGGCCTGGTGCGACAAACACAACCTCACCTGGGCCTAAAACCGCATACAAACTTCATCCGAACTGCACCGTGACATTGCCCGATACAGAGGTGCCGTGCACCCCCTATGCTTCAGTGATGAGGTAATGGAGCACCAGTTCCCAGAAGGGTTTAAAACCGTGAACATCGAATCATATGATGGCACAACAGATCCTGCAGTATGGATTGAAGATTTTCTTCTCCACATTCACATGGCACGCGGTTATGATCTACATGCCATCAAGTACCTCCCCCTAAAACTCAAGGGGCCAGCACGGCACTGGCTGAATAGCCTACCAGAAAACTCTATTGGTAGTTGGGAAGACTTGGAGGACGTATTTAGAGACAATTTCCAAGGTACCTATGTTTGGCCTCCAGACGCCGATGATCTTAGTCACATAATCCAGCAACCCGGAGAATTAGCCCGGCAGCTCTGGACCAGGTTCTTAATCAAAAAGAACCAGATTGTGGATTGTCCGGATGCCGAAGCCCTCGCGGCCTTCAAACATAGCATCCGAGATGAGTGGCTCGCCCGACACCTCGGCCAAGAAAAGCCGAAGTCCATGGCAGCCCTTACCACACTTATGACCCACTTTTGCGCGTGAGAGGATAGATGGCTTGCTCGTAGAAGCAATAGCACCAGTGACCCTGGCACCTCCGAACCCAGGGAGGGCAATGGCAAGCCACGACGCAACAAGCACAAGCGTCGAAACAATAACGAAGGAACCCAAGACACGACAGTTAACGCCGGATTCAGTGGCTCTAAACCCTGTCAACGGAAGAAGCTATTCAAGGCAAATAGAGATGGACCATCCAGTTTAGACAGAATACTGGATCAGCCTTGCCAGATTCATGGCACCCCCGATAAACCCGCCAATCAGACCAACAGAAATTGTTGGGTCTTTAAACAGGCCGGCAAACTCAACGCCGAACACAAGGGGAAAGGGTCGCCCAGTGACGACGATGACCAAGAGCCTCGCTAACCGAACACAGGGCGACAGAAGTGTGACACCCCAAGACCGACGCTTCAGAAGACTTTCATATTTTTCGTGATCACCGTGTGTTTCATTTGTGCTTGCTCTTTTATTTTTGCATTGCATCATGCCATCATGCCATCATGTCATTAATCTTTGCATCTCAACTCAACTAATAAATTTCATAGATAGTTGATCTATTTAAATCGAGGGAAGGGTGACTTCTCCTTATAACATATCCTCCCAATATTAGGGAGCTATATTACATATTTCTTTAATTTGGAATTCACCATAACACACTTGCAAATTATCCCAATGCCTTTGTTATCTTAATTCTTTGTCTCCAACCTTGCCATATATTCTTTCATCATATTCCGGAGCTCCCCCAAAAATCCGAACATTTTTGGACCTTCCCAACCCCCACTTCCTATTCAAATCATTTGAATTTAAATCAAATGAGTTTGAATTTAAATATTTCAATCATGGCTGAGGGAGTCCGGGATTAGGGGTCTCCGGACAGCCGGACTATATCCTTTGGCTGGACTGTTGGACTATGAAGATACAAGATTGAAGACTTCGTCTTGTGTCCGGATGGGACTCTACTTGGCGTGGAAGGCAAGCTGGGCAATACGGATATGTATGTCTCCACCTTTGTAACCGACCTTGTGTAACCCTAACGCTCTCTGGTGTCTATATAAACCGGAGGGTTTTAGTCCGTAGGATAACATACAATCATACCATAGGCTAGCTTCTAGGGTTTAGCCTCTCTGATCTCGTGGTAGATCAACTCTTGTAATACTCATATCATCAAGAATAAATCAAGCAACACGTAGGGTTTTACCTCCATCAATAGGGCCTGAACCTGGGTAAAACATCGTGTCCCCTGCCTCCTGTTACCATCCGCCTTAGACACACAGTTCGGGACCCCCTACCCGAGATCCGCCGCTTTTGACACCGACATTGGTGCTTTCATTGAGAGTTCCTCTATGTCGTCGCCGTTAGGCTTGATGGCTCCTACGATCATCGATAGCGATGCAGTCCAAGGTGAGACTTTTCTCCCCGGACAGATCTTTGTGTTCGGCGGCTTCGCACTGCGGGCCAACTCGCTTGGCCATCTGGAGCAGATCGAAAGTTACGCCCCTGGCCACCTGGTCAGGTTTGGAAGCTTAAACTACACGGCCGATATCCGCGGAGACTTGATCTTCGATGGATTCGAGCCCCTGCCTTGTGCGTCACACGGTCACGATGAGTACGATTTAGCTCTACCATCGGACAGTGTTCAGGAGATCGCACCGGCAGCCGCTCCGACCCTCAATTCGGAGCCAGTTGCACCGTCCATGGACGGGTGGATGGACCCCGCCACGGAGGCCTTATCCTTAGCGGCGATCGAGCCGAACATCGACCTTACCCTGCACGAGAGCCGTGTTGTCAAACTGCCGGATCCTTGTCCGGCCACGGACTCCGAACCGCCTGCGCCCATTCCTAGCGAATCCAATTGGGCGCCGATCATGGAGTTTACCTCTGCAAATATTTTTCAGCACTCGCCCTTTGGCGACATACTGAACTCATTAAGGTCTCTCTCCTTGTCAGGAGGATCCTGGCCGAACTATGTCTGGCAGGATTGGGATGCGGATGACGAAGAAATTCGCTGCCCACCGACCACCCACTTAGTAGCCACTGTCGACGACTTAACCGACATGCTCGACTTCGACTCCGAAGACATCGACGGTATGGACGACGATGCGGGAGACGAAGAGGAACCACTGCCCACAGGGCACTGGACAGCCACCTCATCATACGATATATACATGGTGGACACACCTAAAGAAGGCAATGGCGACGAGACAACGGAGGATGACCCCTCCAAGAAGCAACCCAAGCGCCGACGTCAGCGCCGCTGCTCTAAGTCCCGCCAAAGCAAAAGTGGTGATACCAGCATAGGAGATAATAGCACTCCGGATAGTGCCGAAGATGGCAATAATCCCCTCCAGCACGATTTAGGGCGGGAGGATGGAGAGGCCAGCCCTCCTGAGAGAGCGGCAGATGAGGAGGATGATAATTACATGCCTCCCTCCGAAGAAGAGGCAAGCCTCGATGATGACGAATTCGTCGTGCCAGAGGATCCCGTCGAACAAGAGCGCTTCAAGCGCCGGCTTATAGCCACGGCAAATAGCCTTCATAAAAAGCAGCAGCAGGGTCAAGCTGATCAAGATCTGCTAGCTGACAGATGGACTAAAGTCCTGGCAGCCGAGGAATATAAACTCAAACACCCCTCCAAGAGTTACCCAAAATGAAGGTTGCTACCCCGACTGGAGGAAGAAGCGTATGACGCGACTGACCGGCCACCTCATGGCCACGACAGGGAGGCATTCCAGCCAAAAGCTCAGCCTGCACCCCGACGCCATTCAAATAAAAAGGCATGGGGAAATACGCCAGACCCGCGAGACGTATTGGAGGACAATGAAAAACACGCAAGATCAATCTACGGATCGCGGGGGCATGCCACTACGCGAGATGATAATCGTCATGCCGGATACAGTAAAAGTAAATCGGACCGGGCCGAGCACAACGGGCAAGACTCATTGGAGCTGCGTTGCGATATAGCCCAGTACAGAGGCGCCGCACACCCCTTATGCTTCACAGACGAAGTAATGGATCATCAAATCCCAGAGGGTGTCAAACCCGTAAATATAGAATCATACGACGACACAATAGATCCTCCCAAAATGAAGGTTGCTACCCCGACTGGAGGAAGAAGCGTATGACGCGACTGACCGGCCACCTCATGGCCGCGACAGGGAGGCATTCCAGCCAAAAGCTCAGCCTGCACCCCGACGCCATTCAAATAAAAAGGCATGGGGAAATACGCCAGACCCGCGAGACGTATTGGAGGACAATGAAAAACACGCAAGATCAATCTACGGATCGCGGGGGCATGCCACTACGCGAGATGATAATCGTCATGCCGGATACAGTAAAAGTAAATCGGACCGGGCCGAGCACAACGGGCAAGACTCATTGGAGCTGCGTTGCGATATAGCCCAGTACAGAGGCGCCGCACACCCCTTATGCTTCACAGACGAAGTAATGGATCATCAAATCCCAGAGGGTGTCAAACCTGTAAATATAGAATCATACGACGGCACAATAGATCCTGCGATATGGATCGAGGATTTCCTCCTGCATATCCACATGGCACGCGGTGATGATCTACACACCATTAAATACCTCCCACTCAAACTAAAAGGACCAGCTCGGCATTGGTTCAATAGCCTTCCAACAGAGTCCATTGGCTGTTTGGAAGATCTGGAAGCCGCATTCCTCGACAACTTTCAGGGCACTTATGTGTGACCACCAGATGCCGATGACTTGAGCCACATAATTCAGCAGCCAGAGGAATCGGCCAGGAAATTCTGGACATGGTTCCTAACAAAGAAAAATCAAATCGTCGACTGTCCAGATGCAGAGGCTCTAGCAGCTTTCAAGTACAACATCCACGACGAGTGGCTAGCCCGGCACCTTGGTCAGGAAAAGCCGAAATCTATGGCAGCCCTCACGACACTCATGACCCACTTTTGTGCGGGAGAAGACAGCTGGCTGGCTCGCAGTAATAACATATCAAAGAACCATGGTACTTCAGATACCAAGGACGGCAATAGCAGGTCACATCGCAACAAACATAAGCGCCGCATTAACAGCGATAATACTGAGGATACGGCAGTCAATGCCGGATTCAAAGGCTCTAAACCCGGTCAGCGGAAAAAGCCATTCAAACGAAGCACTCCGGGCCCGTCCAGTTTGGACCGTATACTCGATCGCTCATGTCTAATACACTGCACCCCAGACAAGCTAGCCAACCACACCAACAGGGATTGTTGGGTGTTCAAGCAGGCCAGAAAGTTAATTGCCGAAAACAAAGATAAGGGGCCACATAGCGATGACGAGGAAGATCCCCGGCAGCCGAACACAGGAGGACAGAAGAGGTTCCCCCCACAAGTGCGGACGGTGAACATGATATATGCAACCCACATCCCCAAGAGGGAGCGGAAGCATGCGCTCAGGGACGTGTATGCGCTGGAGCCAGTCACCCCAAAGTTCAACCCATGGTCCTCCTGTCCGATCACCTTCGATCGCAGGGACCACCCCACTAGTATCCGTCATGGAGGATTTGCCGCACTGGTCCTATACCCAATCATTGATGGATTTCACCTCACTCGAATCCTTATGGATGGCGGCAGCAGCCTGAACCTGCTTTATCAGGACACAGTGCGCAAAATGGGTATAGACCCCTTGAGGGAGTCCGGGATTAGGGGTATCCGGACAGCCGGATTATATCCTTTGGCCGGACTGTTGGACTATGAAGATACAAGATTGAAGACTTCGTCTCGTGTCCGGATGGAACTCTACTTGGCGTGGATGGCAAGCTAGGAAATACGAATATGAATATCTCCTCCTTTGTAACCGACCTTGTGTAACCCTAGCCCTTTCCGGTGTCTATATAAACCGGAGGGTTTTAGTGCGTAGGACAACATACAATCATACCATAGGCTAGATTCTAGGGTTTAGCCTCTCTGATCTCGTGGTAGATCTACTCTTGTACTACCCATATCATCAATATTAATCAAGCAGGACATAGGGTTTTACCTCCATCAAGAGGGCCCGAACCTGGGTAAAACATCGTGTCCCCTGCCACCTGTTACCATCCGCCTTAGACGCATAGTTCGGGACCCCCTACCCGAGATCCGCCGCTTTTGACACCAACATTGGTGCTTTCATTGAGAGTTCCCCTGTGTCGTCGCCGTTAGGCTTGATGGCTCCTACTATCATCGATAGCGATGCAGTCTAGGGTGAGGCTTTTCTCCCCGGACAGATCTTTGTGTTCGGCGGCTTCGCACTGCGGGCCAACTCGCTTGGCCATTTGGAGCAGATTGAAAGTTACGCCCCTGGCCACCAGGTCAGGTTTGGAAGCTTAAACTACACGACCGATATCCGCGGAGACTTGATCTTCGACGGATTCGAGCCTCTGCCTTATGCGTCACGCGGTCACAATGAGTACGATTCAGCTCTGCCATCGGACAGTGTTCAAGAAATTACACCGGCAGCCGCTTCGACCCTTAATTCGGAGCCAGTTGCACCTCCCATGGACGGGTGGATAGACCCCGCCACAGAGGCCGCATCCCCAACGGCGATCGAGCCAAATATCGATCTTACCCTTCACGAGAGTCGTGTTGTCAAACTGCCGGATACTTCTCCGACCACGGACTCCGAACCGCCTGCGCCCATTCCTATCGAATCCGATTGGGCGCCGATCATGGAGTTTACCTCCGCGGATATCTTTCAGCACTCGCCCTTTGGCGACATACTGAACTCATTAAAGTCTCTCTTCTTGTCAGGAGAATCCTGGCCGAACTATGTCCGGCAGGATTGGGATGCGGATGACGAAGAAATTCGCCGCCCACCCACCACCCACTTAGTAGCCACTATCGATGACTTAACCGACATGCT
Organism: Triticum urartu; assembly: GCF_003073215.2. Taxonomy (NCBI): domain Eukaryota; kingdom Viridiplantae; phylum Streptophyta; class Magnoliopsida; order Poales; family Poaceae; genus Triticum; species Triticum urartu. Next base: position 185,564,615 of record NC_053027.1, on the reverse strand, counting down.
CGACCCCGACTCCGAAGACATCGACGGTATGGACGACGATGCAGGAGACGAACAGGAACCACTGCCCACAGGGCACTGGACACCCACTTCATCACATGACGTATACATGGTCGACACACCAAAAGACGACGACGACGAGGAACGGAAGGACGCAACGAAGGGTTGTCCCCTCGAGAAGCAGTCAAAGCGGTGGCGTAAGCGCCGCTCCAAATCACGCCTCAGCAGAAACAACGATCATATAGACCCAGCGTTAGAGCAGGGTGAACCATCGCCGGACCACGGCAACACGGAGAATCAAACCGAACAACCCGACTCTGTCAAAGATAACAGTCCAGACGACATCACACCAGACAGACACCCGGAGCAACATAATGCCCATCAAAGGCTTGTTGCCACCGCGAGGAGTCCAAAAAAGCAGAAGCAAAGGCTCAAGGCTGCGCAAAACACACTCCGAATCAGATGGAGTAAAGTACTCAACTCAGCAGCGAAGTACGGCGGTAATCGCCACACCAAGAGCTACCCGAAGCGAAAGTTGCTACCTGAATTCGATCAGGAGGCCTTAGATCCCCCGCAACCAAAAATTAAAACGGCCATCTGGCTAGATAGACGACCTCACGGCCAACATAGAGCGACAAACAACGCCGCACATAAGCCAATACACGATCCACGCGAGGGCTCGCATCCAAAGGACGGCGCAACCAGATCCATCTATCGACCACGCAAGCACGCTCTAGCATACGATGCAACACAAAAAACATCCGAACAACACGGTACACCCAGATATAGGGGTGCCGCCCCCCCCCCCCTATGTTTCACCGATGAGGTGCTGGACCATGAATTTCCAGAGGGATTCAAACCCGTAAACATAGAGGCATACGACGGAACAACAGACCCTGGGGTCTAGATTGAGGACTATATCCTCCATATCCATATGGCTCGAGGAGATGATCTCCACGTCATTAAGTATTTACCCCTCAAACTCAAAGGGCCAGCTCGGCACGGGCTTAAAAGCCTCCCCGAAAGCTCCATTGGAAGCTGGGAAGAGCTCGAAGACGCTTTTCGGGAAAATTTACAAGGGACTTATGTCCGACCTCCGGACGCGGACGATTTGAGTCATATAACTCGACAGCCCGAGAGTCAGCCCGAAAGCTTTGGAACATGTTTCTTACTAAAAAGAACCAAATAGTCGACTGTCCAGGCGCCGAAGCCTTAGCGGCTTTCAAACACAGCATTCGTGACGAATGGCTTGCCAGAAACCTCGACCAAGAAAAGCCGAGAACAATGGCAGCATTAACAAGCCTCATGACCCGCTTTTGCGCGGGTGAGGATAGCTGGCTAGCCAGATGCAGCACTGATACGTCTCCAACGTATCTATAATTTTTGATTGCTCCATGCTATATTATCTACTGTTTTGGACTATATTGGGCTTTATTTTCCACCTTTATATTATTTTTGGGACTAACCTATTAACCGGAGGCCCAGCCCAGAATTGTTGTTTTTTGCCTATTTCAGTGTTCCGGATAAACAGAATATCAAACGGAGTCCAAATGGAATAAAATCTTTGGAAATGTGATTTTCTCACAGAACGTGATCCAGGAGACTTGGACCCTACTGCAAGGGATCAAAGAGGTGGTCACGAGGGTGGGGGGCACCCCCTAGGGCGCGCCCCCTGCCTCATGGGCCCCTCGGTGCTCCACCGACATACTCCTTCCTCCTATATATACACATGTACCCCCAAACGATCAGAACAGGAGCCAAAAACCTAATTCCACCGCCGCAACTTTCTGTATCCACAAGATCCCATCTTGGGGCCTGTTCCGGAGCTCCGCCGGAAGAGGGTTGTCATCACGGAGGGCTTCTACATCATCCTAGCCCCTCCGATGAAGTGTGAGTAGTTTAGCTCAGACCTTCGGGTCCATAGTTAGTAGCTAGATGGCTTCTTCTCTCTCTTTGAATCTCAATACAAAGTTCTCCCCCTTTCTTGTGGAGATCTATTCGATGTAATCTTGTTTTTGCGTTGTGTTTGTTGATACCGATGAATTGTGGGTTTATGATCAAGTCTATCTATGAATAATATTTGAATCTTCTCTGAATTCTTTTATGCATGATTGGTTATCTTTGCAAGTCTCTTCGAATTATCCGTTTGGTTTGGCCAACTAGATTGGTAGTTCTTGCCATGGGACAAGTGCTTAGCTTTGGGTTCGATCTTGCGGTGTCCTTAACCAGTGATAGAAGGGGCAGCAAGGCATGTATTGTATCGTTGCCATCGAGGATAACAAGATGGGGTTTATTTCATATTGCATGAATTTATCTCTCTACATCATGTCATCTTGCTTAAGGCATTACTCTGTTTTTAACTTAATACTCTATATGCATGCTGGATAGCGGTCGATGAGTGGAGTAATAGTAGTAGATGCAGAATCGTTTCGATCTACTTGTCACGGACGTGATGCCTATATACATGATCATGCCTAGATATTCTCATAATTATGCCCAATTCTATCAATTGCTCAATAGTAATTTGTTCACCCACCGTAGAATACTTATGCTCTTGAGGGAAGCCACTAGTGAAACCTATGGCCCCCGGGTCTATTCTCATCATATCAATCTCCATCACTTTTATATTGCTTTGCTATTTACTTTGCCTTTACTTTTTACTTTGCATCTTTATATCAAAAATACCAAAAATATTCTATCTATCAGATCTCACTCTCGTAAGTGACCGTGAAGGGCTTGACAACCCCTAATCGCTTGGTTGCGAGTAGCTATCGCTTTGTGCAGGTACGAGGGACTTGAGTGTGGGCTTCTACTGGATTGATACCTTGGTTCTCAAAAACTGAGGGAAATACTTACGCTACTCTGCTGCATCATCCCTTCCTCTTCGGGGAAAACCAACGCAAGCTCAAGACGTAGCTAGAAGGATTTCTGGCGCCGTTGCCGGGGAGTCTACGCAAAAAGTCAATATACCAAGTACCCATCACAATCCCTATCTCTCGCATTACATTATTTGCCATTTGCCTCTCGTTTTACTCTCTCCCCAATTCACCCTTGCCATTTTATTCGCCCTCTCTCTCTCTATCCTCCCTCTCTGTTTGCCTTTTTGTTTGCTTGTCGTCATGGCTAGTCTCATATCTTCTCCGTTGCCTCCAGAGAGTGAAGTTCTAAATTTTAAACAAAGGGAGGGAGAAAATCTAAAAGATGCTTGGTATATAATTTGCAATGCTCAAAATAGATCTACCAGGAAACAATATACCTTAGTTCTTCTTCGGAATTTTTATGTAGGTGTTGATCCTTGGAATAGATATATCCTCGATACCATTACCGGAGGGAACTTCTTGGGTAGCCATACTTTTGATTCTTATAATTCTATGTTAGATTTATTTGGCTCACCACCTCTTTTGGTTAATGGAACCATGTTAACTTTGGAGCATGTTATGCAAAGACTTGAAATTATTGAAAATAAAGTTGCTACTATTGAATCAATTGAAAATCTAGATAAAAAGATTCACAATCAAATCACCCAATATGGATCTAAGGTAGGAATGACTTTGAAAAATATTAAGGAAAAGGAACCCATAGTTAATGAGAAGATGAACTTAGATTCTACTAGAATTGATAAACTTGAGGGTATCATTACAAATTTGGGAACCTCTTTTTCTTCCGTAAAGAATACTCCTAGTCCTCCTACTAAAATTGCCAAGCTCATGTATGTTCCTAAAAATAAGGGTGAATCTTCTAGTAAGGAAACTGCTGATCTTAAATCTATAAGTATTCATCCCAATCTTTTTGCTATCATTAACGAACCATTTATTACAAATGAATTTTTCGATCTTGTGCCTAAAAGTTTGATAATTAATAAAAAGAAAGAAATTCCTAAAGATGGTAGATGCCTAATTGAAGAATTACCTACCAAAGATGGCAATACCTAGATCTATCCTTGCTTGTCATGCCTAGCTAGGGGCGTTAAACAATAGCGCTTGTTGGGAGGCAACCCAATTTTATTTTTATTCCTTGCTTTTTGCTACTGTTTAGTAATAAATAAATTATTTAGCCTCTGTTTTGGTTGTGTTTCTTGTGTTTAATTAGTGTTTGTGCCAAGTAGAACCGTTGGGAAGACTTGGGGAAAGTCTTGTTGAACTTGCTGTAAAAAAACAGAAACTTTAGCGCTCACGAGAACTGCTGTCATTTTTATTTGAAGAGTGCTATATAGTTAATTCTTTTTGAAGATGATTAATAGATAAATTCCTCACGTCCAGAAATTTATTTTAGAATATTTGGGGTTCCATATCATGCGCTAGCTACAGATGACTACAGACTGTTCTGTTTTTGACAGATTCTGTTTTTCGTGTGTTGTTTGCTTATTTTGATGAATCTATGGCTAGTAAAATAGTTCATAATCCATAGATAAGTTGGAATACAGTAGGTTTAACACCAATATAAATAAAGAATGAGTTCATTTACAGTACCTTGAATTGGTCTTTTGTTTTCTTTCACTAATGGAGCTCATGAGTTTTCTATTTTGAGTTTTGTGTTGTGAAGTATTCAAGTTTTGGGTGAATTCTTTTGATGGATCATGGAACAAGGAGTGGAGAGAGCCTAAGCTTGGGGATTCCCATGGCACCCCCAAGATAATCCAAGGACACTAGAAAGTCAAAGCTTGGGGATTCCCCGGAAGGCATCCCCTCTTTTGTCCACTTCCATCGGTAATTTACTTGGAGCTATATTTTTATTCACCAACATGATATGTGTTTTGCTTGGAGCATATTGTATTATTTGTGTCTTTGTTTGTTATTATGCCACAATCATCCTTGCTGTACACACCTTTTGAGAGAGCCATACATGAATTAAAATTTGATAGAACGCTCTATGTGCTTCACTTATATCTTTTGAGCAAGATAATTTTGCTCTATGTGCTTCACTTATATCTTTTGAGCGTTATAATTTTGCTCTATGTGCTTCACTTAGATCTTTTAGAGCACGGTGGTGGATTCGTTTTAAAGAAACTATTGATCTCTCATGCTTCACTTAAATTAATTTGAGAGTCTCTTAATAGCATGGTAATTTGCTTAATAATAATATGCTTGGTATTCAAGATTTGTGAAACTTTCTTTTGAGTGTGTTGAATACTAAGAAAAGATTGAAGCATGATAATTGTTTTGAGATATGGAGGTGATAATATTAAAGTCATGCTAGTTGAGTAGTTGTGAATTTAAAGAATACTTGTGTTGAAGTTTGTGATTCCCGTAGCATGCACGCATGGTGAACCGTTATGTGATGAAGTCGGAGCATGATTTATTTATTGATTGTCTTCCTTATGAGTGGCGGTCGGGGACGAGCGATGGTGTTTTCCTACCAATCTATCCCCCTAGGAGCATGTGCGCAATACTTTGCTTTGATAACTTCTAAATTTTTGCAATAAGTATATGAGTTCTTTATGACTAATGTTGAGTCCATGGATTATATGCACTCCCACCCTTCCACCCTTGCTAGCCTCTCTAATACCGCACAACTTTCGCCGGTATCATATTCCTACCATATAGCCTCCTCAAAACAGCCACCATACCTACCTATTATGGCATTTCCATAGCCATTCCGAGATATATTGCCATGGAACTTTCCACCATCTAGTTCATCATGACATATCCATCATTGTCATATTGCTTAGCATGATCATGTAGTTGACATAGTATTTGTGGCAAAGCCACTGTTCATAATTCTTTCATACTTGTCACTCGTGATTCATTGCATATCCCGGTACACCGCAGGAGGCATTCATATAGAGTCATACTTTGTTTTAGTATCGAGTTGTAATCATTGAGTTCTAAAAAAATAGAAGTGTAATGATCATCATTCAATAGAGCATTGTCCCAAAAAAAGCAAGGCCAAAGAAAAAAAAAGAAGGCCCAAAAAAATAAAAAATAAAAAAGGGGCAATGCTACTATCCTTTTTTCCACACTTGTGCTTCAAAGTAGCACCATGATATAGCAAGTCTCATATATTGTGCTTCAAAGTAGCACCATGTTCTTCATATAGAGTGTCTCATATGTTGTCACTTTCATATACCAGTGGGAATTTTATGTTATAGAACTTGGCTTGCATATTCCAATGATGGGCTTCCTCAAATTACCCTAGGTCTTCGTGAGCAAGCAAGTTGGATGCACACCCACTAGTTCCTTTTGTTGAGCTTTCATACATTTATAGCTCTAGTGCATCCGTTGCATGGCAATCCCTACTCACTCGCATTGATATCTATTGATGGGCATCTCCATAGCCCGTTGATATGCCTAGTCGATGTGAGACTATCTTCTCCTTTTTGTCTTCTCCACAACCACCATTCTATTCCACCTATAGTGCTATATCCATGGCTCACGCTCATGTATTGCGTGAAGATTGAAGAAGTTTTGAAAAAGTTAGAGTATGAAACAATTGCTTGGCTTGTCATCGGGGTTGTGCATAATTTAAATACTTTGTGTGGGGAAGATGGAGCATAGCCAGACTATATGATTCTGTAGGGATAACTTTCTTTGGCCATGTTATTTTGAGAAGACATAATTACTTTGTTAGCATGCTTGAAGTATTACTAGTTTCTATGTCAATATAAACTTTTGTCTTGAATCTTTCTAATCTGAATATTCATACCACAATTAAGAAGATTTACATTGAAATTATGCCAAGTAGCACTCCGCATCAAAAATTCTCTTTTTCTCATTTACCTACTCGAGGACGAGCAGGAACTAAGCTTGGGGATGCCTGATACGTCTCCAACGTATCTATAATTTTTGATTGCTCCATGCTATATTATCTACTGTTTTGGACTATATTGGGCTTTATTTTCCACTTTTATATTATTTTTGGTACTAGCCTATTAACTGGAGGCCCAGCCCAGAATTGTTGTTTTTTTGCCTATTTCAGTGTTTCGGATAAACAGAATATCAAACGGAGCCCAAACAGAATAAAATCTTCGAAAATGTGATTTTCTCACCAAACGTGATCCAGGAGACTTGGACCCTACTGCAAGGGATCAAAGAGGTGGTCACGAGGGTGGGGGGCGCCCCCCTAGGGCGCGCCCCCTGCCTCGTGGCCCCCTCGGTGCTCCACCGACGTACTCCTTCCTCCTATACACACACACACACACACCCCAAATGATCAGAACAGGAGCCAAAAACCTAATTCCACCGCCGCAACTTTCTGTATCCATGAGATCCCATCTTGGGGCCTGTACTGGAGCTCCGTTGGAAGAGGGCCGTCATCACGGAGGGCTTCTACATCATCCTAGCCCCTCCGATGAAGTGTGAGTAGTTTACCTCAGACCTTTGGGTCCATAGTTAGTAGCTAGATGGCTTCTTCTCTCTCTTTGAATCTCAATACAAAGTTCTCCCCCTCTCTTGTGGAGATCTATTCGATGTAACCTTCCTTTTGCGGTGTGTTTGTTGAGATCGATGAATTGTGGGTTTATGATCAAGTCTATCTATGAATAATATTTGAATCTTCTTTGAATTCTTTTATGCATGATTGGTTATCTTTGCAAGTCTCTTCGAATTATCCGTTTGGTTTGGCCAACTAGATTGGTAGTTCTTGCCATGGGAGAAGTGCTTAGCTTTGGGTTCGATCTTGCGGTGTCCTTACCCAGTGACAGAAGGGGCATCAAGGCACGTATTGTATCGTTGCCATCGAGGATAACAAGATGGGGTTTATTTCATATTGCATGAATTTATCTCTCTACATCATGTCATCTTGCTTAAGGCGTTACTCTATTTTTAACTTAATACTCTAGATGCATGCTGGATAGCGGTCGATGAGTGGAGTAATAGTAGTAGATGCAGAATCATTTCGATCTACTTGTCACGGACGTGATGCCTATATACATGATCATGCCTAGATATTCTCATAATTATGCTCAATTCTATCAATTGCTCAACAGTAATTTGTTGACCCACCGTAGAATACTTATGCTCTTGAGAGAAGCCAGTAGTGAAACCTATGGCCCCCGGGTCTATTCTCATCATATAAATCTCCATCACTTATATATTGCTTTGCTATTTACTTTGCCTTTACTTTTTTACTTTGCATCTTTATATCAAAAATACCAAAAATATTCTATCTATCAGATCTCACTCTCGTAAGTGACCGTGAAGGGCTTGACAACCCCTAATCGCGTTGGTTGCGAGTAGCTATCACTTTGTGTAGGTACGAGGGACTTGAGCGTGGGCTCCTACTGGAATGATACCTTGGTTCTCAAAAACTGAGGGAAATACTTACGCTACTCTGCTGCATCATCCCTTCCTCTTCGGGGAAAACCAATGCAAGCTCAAGACGTAGCAAGAAGGATTTCTGACGCCGTTGCCGGGGAGTCTACGCAAAAAGTCAATATACCAAGTCAGAAGTTCTCGGCCAGGTCAGCAAAAGCCGCCCTCTAAAGGCGCCAGAGATGAACTGTCCAACCTAAATAAAATTCTGGACCAAATATGTCAGATCCATAGCACCCCCGATAAACCTGCAAATCATACCCACAGTGAATGTTGGGTCTTCAAGCAGTCCGGCAAGCTCAACGCTGTACACAAGGGGGAGGAGACACCAAGCGAAGACTAGGATGAGCCTCTCAAGCAAGACACTGGGGAACAAAAGAAATTTCCACCAGAAGTCAAACAGTGAACGTGTTACACGTGATCAAGGGGAGAAACAAAGCGGCACTCCCAGAGAAATATGCCCAAGGGCCTATCACCGCGGAGTCCTGCCACTGGTCGTCTCAACCGATCACTTTCAACAATTGGGATTAGTCAGCAAGTATCCGGCGTGCAGGATGGGCTGCCTTGGTATTAGACCCAATAATTGACGGATACCATTTCACACGAGTCCTGATGGACGGTGGCAGCAGTCTAAACCTGATATATCAGGACACAATCCGCAAAATGGGTATAGACCCAATGAAAATTTGCCATAGCAATACTACCTTTAAAGGAGTAACGCCAGGCCCAGGGGCACATTGCACGGGTTCCCTGCTACTCGAGGTTATATTCGGCTTCCCCGATAACTTCCGTAGCGAAAATTTAACATTCCACATTGCTCCGTTCCAAAGTGGCTATCAAGCACTACTTGGACGCGAAGCTTTCGCTCGCTTTAATGCAATACCGCATTATGCTTCCCTCACGCTTAAGATGCCCGGTCCATGTGGCATCATTACAATGAATGGAAATATTGGGCAATCCTTGTGTGCCGAAGAGAGTGCGACTACCTTGGCAGCCGCACACTAAATATGGTCTCACCAACTAAAGCATTTGATAGGTCGTCAAGACCACGGACATGGTTAGACGAGTCTGGCACAGCTATATGTAATTCATACAGGTTTGATGGCCACACCCCTACTACAAATGCAAGGGGTCAACGCACGGACAAGTGGCAATTTTTACTCATCTTGAATTGTACATGGTTTCTTTAAAACCTACCTTTTTGCACGACAACTTTTCACCTAAGTTTCTCTCTTTTACAAATGGCCATCGTGCTACACCCGTCCAGGATACGGCACAACGGAGACACAGGCGCAGACGTGCAGCAGGGACCCGTTCCAAGGATTCTTTTTAGATTAAGACCCTGCGTAAACCTTTCTTACTGTCTCTTGTTGATACACATCCCTCGTATTCTCAGTACTATTGAGAAGGATGCTGACGTCTTGGCATGTGGCCACATCAGAATAATGCACGTACCTGGACACCAGGGGCTTCTTATAAAGGACAGTGTTTAGGCCCGGTTTATGCCATAAAGACCGAATACCTTAGGGAGTGTTCGGCGTCGTGAGTTTGGCCTTATATGCATCAGCTCCGAATCATGTCTTTGGTCAAATGTTGGGTTTGCCAGGCTCCTGTGTTTTGCTGCCTTACATTCCGCTCTATCGGCTAAGGCGACACCAGGAGAACCACTGCGATTGTGCCCCGGTTCATACGGACGAGCACCTCAGTGGAGAAAGCCGAACACTGACTGTCATGATATAGCATGAGACTGGTCAACCACTCGATGACCTATCGGAATGTTGGAATTCCTCCGCCTTAACGAAGGGCCATTTCCCAGCCAGGCATGTACGCACCCCGAATTCGGGAGAGTGCGGAGCCACCAGGGGCTATATAGTAGCCCCACCGTCAAACTCCTATGGCTAAGTGAAAGTGTTAAAGTATTATAGTCCGGTTGCCTCGTTCGCTGCGCTCTCACCTCCTTATTAGGACCAAGACGTTGGATTAAGTGTGAACACGCGTCTTCTGCGAACACCCACGCATTATATGCGTGGGGGCTGAAGCCGGCGACTGCAATCTTTCAGGTTATATACATATATACATAAGCGGCCGCATAGGAGGCATCATATTACTTTCAGGCAAAAGTATAAATACAACCTTAATAAATTTGATAAACATTGTTTTTACAATGGGAATACATGTGACTCAAACATAATATTCTTCGAGCACTGGGCCTCTATCAAACGAGCACCCTCAAGAACTTCTCCAAAATAGTGCTCGGCAGCCACTCGGCCTATGGCCGAACCCCGCGCCGCAACAGTGGTAGCATCCATCTCCGCCCAGTATGCTTTGACACGGGCAAGGGCCATCCGCGAGCCTTCTATGCACGCCGACCTCTTCATCGCATTGATGCGCGGCACTGATACGTCTCCATCGTATCTATAATTTTTGATTGTTCCATGCCAATATTATTCAACTTTCATATACTTTTTGGCAACTTTTTATATTATTTATGGGACTAACATATTGATCCAGTGCCCAGTGCCAGTTCCTGTTTGTTGCATGTTTTATGTTTCGCAGAATATCCATACCAAACGGAATCCAAACGGGATAAAAACGGACGGAGCTTATTTTTGGAATATTTGGAAAATTCCGGAAGAAAAATCCACGCGAGACGGTGCCCGAGGTGGTCACGAGGTAGGGGGGCGCGCCTGACCCCCCTGGGCGCGCCCCCTACCCTCGTGAGCCACCCGTAAGGCGGTAGACGCTCTTCATTTGCCGCAAGAAAGCTAATTTTCGTAAAAAAATCACGGCGAAGGTTTCATGCCAATCGGAGTTACGGATCTCCACATATACACGAAACAGTGAAACAGAGCCAGAACAGAACACAGAAACAGAGAGAGAGAGAGAGAGAGAGAGAGAGACAAAGACAGATCCAATCTCGGAGGGGCTCTCGCCCCTCCCATGCCATGGAGGCCAAGGACCAGAGGGGAAACCCTTCTCCCATCTAGGGAGGAGGTCAAGGAAGAAGAATACGAAGGGGACCCCTCTCCCCTTCTCTTCCGGTGGCGCCGGAACGCTGCCATGGCCATCATCATCATCACCGCGATCTACACCAACACCTCCGCCATCTTCACCAACATCTCCATCACCTTCCCCCCTCTATCTACAGCGGTCCACTCTCCCGCAACCCGCTGTACCCTCTACTTGAACATGGTGCTTTATGCTTCATATTATTATCCAATGATGTGTTGCCATCCTATGATGTCTGAGTAGATTTTCGTTGTCCTATCGGTGGTTGATGAATTGCTATGATTGATTTAATTTTCTTTTGGTTATGTTGCTGTCCTTTGGTGCCCATCATATGATTGCGCGCATGGTTCACACCCTAGGGTTAGTTTGTATGTTGATAGGACTATGTATTGGAGGGCAAGAGTGACAGAAGCTTCAATCTAGCATAGAAATTGATGCATACGGGGTTGAAGGGGGAGCAATATATCTTAATGCTATGGTTGGGTTTTACCTTAATGAACATTAGTAGTTGCGGATGCTTGCTAATAGTTCCAATCATAAGTGCATAGAATTCCAAGTCAGGGATGACATGCTAGCAGTGGCCTCTCCCACATAATACTTGCTATCAGTCTAGTAAAGTAGTCAATTGCTTAGGGACAATTTCGCAGCTCCTACCACCACTTTTCCACACTCGTACTTTATTGTTTCTTAATGTAAACATCCCCTACTTTTTATTTACGTACTCTTTATTATCTTGCAAACCTATCCAACAAAGTACTTCTAGTTTCATACTTGTTATAGGTAAAGCGAACATCAAGCGTGCGTAGAGTTGTATCGGTGGTCGATAGAACTTGAGGGAATATTTGTTCTACCTTTAGCTCCTCGTTGGGTTCAACACTCTTACCTATCGAAAATGGTTGCGATCCCCTATACTTGTGGGTTATCAGGCACCGCACCAAGGAACTGCTGCACTAAGCTGAAATAGTTGTTCGGCTTCGGCTTTTCCGGCCACAGATGATTTATGACGGACCTCATGGCGAGTCCGGACAATCTATTGAGTTCGGCCCATTCGGCAAGTTGATTAGTTAGTGGAAGGGGACGCTCTGGAACATTAAACTGCGACCAGAATAGCTTGTCCACTTCACGATCTGTTTGATCTCGGAAGTATTCGGCCGCATTGACAGCGCTCGCCGCCAAGTCCAGATATGCGTCTGCCGAACTCCACAGCCAATCCAGAGGGGCATACCGCGGATCTTCGAACTTCCTCCGCAGCAAAAAGGGCTTCCCAGCCGCAATATCCCCGGCTTCACTCAGCTCTTCCTTCTTTGCCCTCATAGCAGAGCGGGTGTCTTGTGTCGCCACCGCAGCCTTTTCAAGGTCCGTCGCCTTCGCTCGGTTTTCTTCTTCAAGGAGCTGGCAGCGGTCGGCAGTGTCTTTTAACTTTACAGCCATCTTGCCCATTTTCTCTTTGCTCTCACAATGCGCAGCCTTCTCGGCTCTCAACTCTTCGGCCGCCTTCAAAGCAGCCGCATTACTACTCCTTGCTTGTTCTTTGGCTCGGGCAAGTTCCGCCCGAAGGGTCTCCACGATGGCAGCTCCATCTGCGGTCACAACATATTAAAGATACTGGCATCATGCTACTCCTACTATGTGACATTCACCAGAAAACATTACTTACCCTGTGCCTCATCAAGCCTCTTGTTAACAAGCTCGATGTTAGCGCCACCGGAGCTTCCACCACCTGCACATAAAGGCGTTTTGGTTATTACCTGGGACTATGATCCTCTATTCGCCACCGTTCTCGACGACAACCAGAGTCTCAGGGGCTACTATCTACACAGGGCACACCTAAAAATGTGCGGTACTATCAAAAAGTATATCATTTCACGTACGTCAAAGCCCGTCAGTAGACTCATAAAAGCTTCATGCAATCCACTTTCGGCGGACGAAATTCTTTCCATCACCGTACCCATCAACGTATAGTGTTCTTCTGAGATGGCCGCTCGCTCCAACAGCTCCCTCAGTACGTCCGACCGCATACCAGACGGTGCCGGACTCTTTTGTTTGCTCTCTTCAAGAGCCGGACGCTGGGGACTTCGGGTGTCTATAGGATTATCTTCTAGCCTCACCGGATCCGGAGAGGCCCTCCGTGACGACACTTCAAGGTCGCCCGCTTCTTGAGTGGGGGAGTCCGGGGTAGGCGTTTCGCTCTCCATCATCTCCGGAAGAAGATCCCCCGAAGACGAGCTCTGCTGAGAAGGGCTAAGATCCGAACTGCAAGATAAATGCTTCGGTTATTTTCCTCAGAGGTAAGGTAGTATATCTTCACTATTAAAGTACTTTTTGATTACTTACAGCTCGTTAGGGGGCAAATCCCCGCATGGACTTTGTGCAGCAAGAGCACCCTCCAAGGCAGGACCTTCTGGTGGAGATTTCTTCTCCCGTTTGGAAACCTTGGTTTCCGGATCTTCAGAGGTAGTCCTCTTCCTTCCCCGGGGTGAGAGAATGTCAGATTCCTCCCCTTGGTTATCCCCCCCCACGGAGGCGCTCGTTCCCTCGGTCGGAATAGGTAGCGGTGGAGGCCCGCTTTCGCCCTATTTATCCCCCCCTTTATCTTCCTTTGAGGGCTCCGGGTAAGGTGCTAGCTCGAGCATCTTTTCCAGTACTGGATTTTCCAAACCCTCAAGAAGGGGGGCCGAACACCGAATCATCTTCGCCTTTGTTAGCCAGTCCTGGTCAAAGAGCAATTTCTCAGGATGACGTCATGATAAATGAAAGACGGTGTGTTCGGCTAGAGGATTACTTACTTGGTCGGCGGTATGGTTGCTGCTCAGGCCCACGTCCTCGGTAGTGTCCGGACACTCTATTTGGGGTTCGAAGAATGATTTATACATCTCCTCATGCGTCAGGCCGAGGAAATTCTGAATAGTGCACGGTCCTTCTGGGTTGAACTCCCACATGCGGAGGGGCCGGCGTTTGCATGGCTGGATTCATCAAACCAGGATGACTTGCGCCACCATAACCAGACTGAAATCTCCTTCGAAGAGATCTTGAATGCGGCTCTGCAGTACAGGCACAGTCCTTCGCTGGACCCCAGCTTAGCCCTCTGCTAATCCATGACATCACTTGTGGTGGAGGGCCCAAGCGGAAAGCAGGGGCAGCCGCCCACTTGGCACTTCTGGGAGCTGTGATGTAAAACCACTCCCGTTGCCATAATCCGGACACCTCTGGAATGGAACCGTTTGGCCATGGACCTCCAGTGATTTTGCTTATTAATGCGCCTCCGCATGCTACATGCTGCCCCTCGATCATCTTCGGCTTCACGTTAAAGGTCTTGAGCCACAGGCCGAAGTGAGGGGTAATGTGGAGGAAGGCCTCACATACGACAATAAATGCCGAGATGTGGAGAAAGGAGTTTGGGGCTAGATCGTGGAAATCTAGCCCGTAATAGAACATGAAACCCCTAACGAAGGGATCCTGAGTGAGGCCTAGACCATGGAGGAAGTGGGAGACGAACACGACGCTCTCGTCGGGTTCGGGAGTAGGGATGACCTGCCCTCGGGTGGGGAGCCTATGCGAAATTTCGGCGGTCAGGTATCTGGCCTCCCTCAGCTTCTTGATATCCTCTTCCGTAACGGAGGAGGGCATCCACTGGCCTTGAAGGCTAGATCCGGACATGATTGAAGGTCCGAAGCACCTGACCTGGGCTTGGGGTGTTAGAACTCGAGGCGGGAGAAGGAATCGATTAAGCACGGGAGGGAAAAAAGTAAAAGCCTTGTCCCTTTATAAAGAGGATGAATATCAAGCGTCCTCTCCATAGCCGTTTGGGATTTGCCTATAATCTAGGAGTCCTAGACACGGTAGGGTTACCCACGACCGTATTGATGAGAATCCCATAATTAGGGGAACACGATCTCTGCTTTGACAAGACGTGTCAAGAAACCGCCTCGCGTTATGTGTGGAGTTGGTTGAAGAAAAACGGTTCGAATAATCACCGAGCAATGGCCTGATGTCATGTTGCCAAAGCGTGTCAGCAGATTAAGATTTGTGGAAATATTATTGTCTCTACGGTGGTATGTGGAACTTATTTTACAGGGTCGGACAATTTCCTTGTATTCAAATTCTTCCGTGGTGTATTCGGAGGAGGAACCCGCCTTGCAATGCCGAAGACAATACTGCGCGCCAAACTCATAGTCATTAAAGCCTGGTTCAGGGGCTATTGAGGGAGTCCGGGATTAGGGGTATCCAGACAGCCGGATTATATCCTTTGGCCGGACTGTTGGACTATGAAGATACAAGATTGAAGACTTCGTCTCGTCTCCGGATGGGACTCTACTTGGCGTGGAAGGCAAGCTAGGCAATACGGATGTGAATATCTCCTCCTTTGTAACCGACCTTGTGTAACCCTAGCCCTTTCCGGTGTCTATATAAACTGGAGGGTTTTAGTCCGTAGGACAACATACAATCATACCATAGGCTAGCTTCTAGGGTTTAGCCTCCCTGATCTCGTGGTAGATCTACTCTTGTACTACCCATATCATCAATACTAATCAAGCAAGACATAGGGTTTTACCTCCATCAAGAGGGCCCGAACCTGGGTAAAACATCATGTCCCCTGCCTCCTGTTACCATCCGCCTTAGAAGCACAGTTCGGGACCCCCTACCCGAGATCCGCCGGTTTTGACACCGACACCCCTCAAGGATCAAACCCACAAAAACGACCTTTAAAGGCGTCATACCAGGTGTAGAGGCCCATTGCACAGGCTCAGTCACACTGGAAGTGGTCTTCGGATCCCCGGATAACTTCGGGAGCAGAGAGTTAATCTTCGATATAGTCCCGTTCCGCAGTGGTTATCATGCACTACTCGGGCGAACCGCATTTGCGAGATTCAATGTGGTACCGCATTATGCATACCTCGAGCTCAAGATGCCAGGACCTCGGGGGGTCATTACAGTTAATGGAAACACAAAGCGCTCTCTCCGAACGGAGGAGCACACTGCGGCCCTCGCAGCGGAAGCGCAAAGCAGCTTCTTAAGGCAATTCACTAGTTTGGCGTTTAAGGACCCGGACACCTTCAAGCGCGCCCGGAGTAATCGGCAACAGGACCGCCTGGCACGTTCCGAGCTCGCATAGCAATGCGGCCCCCACCCCGGTCCCAGCCAAACGGCGAAACCCGTGCCACGCGTACATAATTACACATTAAAAATACCATGGGCACAGGCGGGGAGGGGGGCACGACGGTGGCACGCCCCAAGTCACGGCTTAAACCACACTAGGGGCTTCCCGCTTTGTTATTTTTCTCTTTCAGGACTTCAATCTCTGGAAACCCTGTCTGGTAGCGTGCTGGCTGAATACATGATGCAGCATCCAAGGAGGCAGAAAGCTACGTCACACCATGGAACTCCCGGGTGGATTACGATAACGAGTGAAATATTTGCTTTACTACCATTCCTCAGCTTGCCCTTGGAAGGGACATGTCAAACAGTCCTACTTTTTGCTTATCGCACTACTTGTATCATTCTACTTTAACACACCCTTTTTGAATAAAAAATGCATAGCATTAAGACTATTATTGCATTCTTCTTTATATATATATATATGTTCATTTATGGCATCCAGCACCCGTACACTCTGGTACGGCCAATACGCCAGGGGCTTAAGCATACCCCATAATATGGCGTGAGAAGTCCGAACACTTTCGACAGTGCGGCACCCCGAACTTATAGCATTATATGCATCAGCTCCGAATCATGTCTTGGGTCAATAGTTGGGTTTGTCCGGCTCCCATGTTTTGTTACCTTACGTTCCTCTATATCGGCTATGGTAGCACTGGGAGAACTACTGCGATTGTGCCCCGGTCCTGCTGGGCTAAGCACCTCAGTAGAGAAAGCTAAAACTGACTATCATGATAAGGTGAGAGACTGGTCGCTGTTCGAGAGGTTTCAAGTCCCTAAAGGCTTATGCCGCTTAGAGCGAGGAGTCGACCCTGTCCGGCTTAAGGCGTGTATCGCGCCTCGAATTCGGCCTTCCGAATACTAGGGGCTTCGCTGAAATTTAAAATTATAGAATTGTATGGCTAAGTGAGGGTGATAACGCTTTATAGTCTGATTGCCTTGTTCATTGTGCTGAGCACCTCCCTCGAAGGACCCAAGAATGGGAACAAGAGTGCTCAGGTTTATCCCGAACACCCCAGCACTCGTGGCGTGGGGGCAGAAGCCGACGACTAGCCAATCTCTCAGATTTGATAAACAGCCGAACAGAAGGTAATATTTTAAATTCAAACAAGCGTTGCATAGCACATATGAACAAGTTTTCATAAATACAGGATTACACGAGCGGATTTACTCGAATATTATATCTTTCGTACACTCATCCGCTACGAGACGAGCACCCTTCAGGACACCCTCATAGTACATCTCGGCGGGGCGATGCTCCTTGCCCTCCGGTGGCCCTTCCTTAATCAGGTTCACGCCGTCCAGCTTGGCCCATTGCATCTTCACACGGGCGAATGCCCGGCGTGCAACTTCGATGCAGACGAACCACTTGATGACTTCCAGCTGTGGGCAGGCATCCACAAGCCGCCTCACCAGGCCGAAGTAGCTGTTGGGAAGGGCGTCGCTAGGCCACATCCGGACTATAAAGACCTTCATGGCCTGTTCGGCCGCCTTGTGCAGCTCGACCAGCTGCTTCAGCTGGTCGCTCAGAGGCATCGGGTGTTCGGTCCCAGTATACTAAGACCAGAACAGCTTCTCTGTTGAGCTTCCCTCTTTAGCCTGGTAAAACTGTGCGGCATCCGACACGCTACATGCTTTACCCACGCCCGTATTGATGAGAATCCCGTAATAAGGGGGACACGATGTCTGCTTTGACAAGACGTGTCAAAAAACTGCCTCGCGTTATGTGCGGGGCTAGTTAAAGGAAATGGTTCGAATAATCACCGGGCCATGGCTTAATGTCATGTTGCCAAAACGTGTCAGCAGATTAGATTTGTGGAAATATTATTCTCTCTATGGAGATATGTGGAACTTGTTTTGCAGGGTCGGACACTATCCTTTTATTTGAACTCTTCTGTGGTATATCTGGAGGAGGAACCCGCCTTGCAATGCCGAAGACAACACTGCACGCCGGACTCATCGTCATTGAAGCCTGGTTCACGGGCTACTGAGGGAGTCCAGGATTAGGGGTCTCCGGACAGCCGGACTATATCCTTTGGCTGGACTGTTGGACTACGAAGATACAAGATTGAAGACTTTGTCTCGTGTCCGAATGGGACTCTACTTGGCGTGGAAGGCAAGCTAGGCAATACGGATATGTATATCTCCTCCTTTGTAACCGACCTTGTGTAACCCTAACCCTCTCCGGTGTCTATATAAACCGGAGGGTTTTAGTCCGTAGGACAACATACAATCATACCATAGGCTAGCTTCTAGGGTTTAGCCTCTCTCGTGGTAGATCAACTCTTGTAATACTCATATCATCAAGAATAAATCAAGCAGGACGTAGGGTTTTACCTCCATCAAGAGGGCCCGAACCTGGGTAAAACATTGTGTCCCCTGCCTCCTGTTACCATCCGCCTTAGATGCACAGTTCGGGACCCCCTACCCGAGATCTGCCGGTTTTGACACCGACAATGGCCTTTTCTATTTTCTCGGGACAAGGACTTTTTTGTGAGTCCGGGAAAAATATCCGCGTGTTCAACTTCTTCCACTAACTCCCTCTTTCTTTTTCTTCTCTTTATTTTCTTTTTCGGTTAAAGTTAAAGAGAGAGAGAGAGAGAGAGAGAGAGAGATGAGGGCTGACCCAACCTCCCCATAGCCCAGTTGGCCTCCCTAGGCCCAACATCTCCCAGCCAGGCCGGCCCACCAACTCTCCTGAATCCCAGCCGCACCTATAGCCAACCCTAGCCCGAAACCCTTCAGCCTCTCCTCCCCCTTGTCTCGATCCTCTCCTCCCTCCTTGCGCCGTCAGGAGGTGAGATAGAGAGGAGCGCCGCACCTTCTCCCCGTTCCCCCGCGCTCGACCTCCTTCATCTCGCACGACCAGTGCCGACCTCGACCTCCTCCCTCACGCGTGGCTCGCCTCCCGCCTTCCTCTCCTGCACCTCGTCCCCGATCACCCAGGACAGAGCTCCCACCACTGCGCCTTGGACAGGAGGTCCCTCATGGACGCCCGTCTCCTTCTAGTGCCCTCCGTTGCTTGGAGCCTCGCCCCGCCGTTCCTGTGAAGTTCCTTGCTAGAACTGCGTCAAAACGCCATCTCGTGCCACCATGGCCCTCCTCGCGCCTCTGCTCCCTCACCTACAGCTCCACCGCCCCATCTCCACCTCACCTCACCGGACCGCCCCAACCCCCTCGTCATCCATGCGACCTTGCAGGAGGCCGCCACCGCGCCTTCTTGCCTCCTCCGCACCCTTCCCCTATTGCATCTCCGTCAGCCTCACCCCCTGTGGTGAGGAGCTCCGCCCCGAGGTCTTCGTCTCCCTATGTTGCGCTGTGTGCGACCGTGGCAGCCACATGATCACCACCTCTGCTGCACTTCCGATGTTGCTGCCGCCGCTGCTTTGACCTCCATCCTTCAGTCACAAACCTCCAAGGCCACTGTTGCAACATTGATACCTCTGCCCCAGAGTACCTCAAGTTCGTCTACATGAAACTGCAAAGTACCTCTACGCACGGATATCGCCAAGTACCACGATACCAATGACATCCACTACTACTGTCACCGAGGGTTTCGTCAAGTTCAACTACATTGGCTACGAACGGTGACGACCCCGAACATCTACGGACGTGTACGACTACCGTTGCCCGAAGAACCGCGGGTCACAAGCGCCGTGTACAACTACCGTCGCCGTGTACGATTACTTCCCACGATGACCCGTAAACGTCTACTTCGACTACCCTCGCAAGAACAACTACTTCAACTACGGCCCATGTACCACTACTTCCTTCAACGAACTTGATCCGTTCCGAAAACGCACGCTTCGAAGGTATAACCACCGAGACGACGCCCGTGAACGAATGCATGTGTGTTGTATGAGATACCCGTGTTTGCACCATGCCCGATTTGTTCGTCGCACATCAGCACTCTTTTCCCTGCCACCGTCATGTGGGACACCCGGTATCTGGGATCACTCCCCGTTGCTCTTGCACATTTCCATCACCCCCACTTGTTCCTTGGACCGAGTTATTGTAACCTGGATGTTGCCGTGGCGCCATGTCCATTTTCACCGCCGTGGCACCATTCCCGTTTCGCTGCCGTGGCACCCTTTTGTACCGCCATGGCGACAAATGCTCTAATATGCTCATGTGAACTTTTTCATAAAATTACTTATAACTTTCATATGTCACCCGCATCATGTTAACAACATTTAAAATGCTTAAAAGTGTTGTTTGCAGTAAATTGCTGAATGCTCATGGGGTTTTTCCAGAATTATAGTTGTTATTTCCAGCCTCATTTAAACTTGCCTAAATAGTTAATTTGATTATGTTTCACCTCTTGCCATGTTAAACAACATTTAATATTGGTGAGTACCTAAACGGGAGTGAACTAAATAAGTCATGTGGTGTTTCGTCAATATGCAACTCGTTGCATATTGAGCTCCACTTAACATGTAGTTTTGTTTGTGCACTTTGCTATGCCATGCCTCATTAAACCGGACATGCATCATACTTGATTGTGCATCATGCCATGTTTATGCTTGTGTGTTTACCATGTTGCTTGCTTCTTTCCGGTTTGCTTCTCTCGTTAGCTTTGGTTTCGTTCCGGAGTTGTGAGGATTCGTTGCACTACGTCAGTTTGTCTTCTTCGTGGACTCGTTCTTCTTCCTTGCGGAATCTCAGGCAAGATGACCATACCCTCGAAATCACTTCTATCTTTGCTTGCTAGTTGTTCGCTCTATCGCTATGTCGTGCTACCTACCACTTGTTATATCATGCCTCCCATATTGCCATGTCAAGCCTCTAACCCACCTTCCTAGCAAACCGTTGTTTGGCTATGTTACCACTTTTGCTCAAGCCCTCTTATAGCATTGCTAGTTGCAAGTGAAGTTGAAGATTGTTCCATGTTGGAACACGGATATGTTGGGATATCATAATATCTCTTATTTTAATTAATGCACCTATATACTTGGTAAAGGGTGGAAGGCTCGGCCTTATGCCTGGTGTTTTGTTCCACTCTTGCCGCCTTAGTTTCCGTCATACCAGTGTTATGTTCCTTGATTTTGCGTTCCTTGCGCGGTTGGGTATTATGGGAACCCCTTGACAGTTCGCTTTGAATAAAACTCCTCCAGCAAGGCCCAACCTTGGTATTACATTTGCCACCTAAGCCTTTTCCCCTAGGTTCTGCAGACTCAAGGGTCATCTTTATTTTAACCCCTAGGCTAGTGCTCCTCTGAGTATTGGTCCAAACTGGGCGATGTCCGGCTCCCCCTGGGCAACCAGGGTCTATGCCAACCCAACGTCTGGCCCATCCGGTGTGCCCTGAGAATGAGATACGTGCGACTCCTATCGGGATTTGTCGGCACA
Organism: Triticum urartu; assembly: GCF_003073215.2. NCBI lineage: Eukaryota > Viridiplantae > Streptophyta > Magnoliopsida > Poales > Poaceae > Triticum > Triticum urartu. The sequence continues at coordinate 185,542,857 of NC_053027.1, read as the reverse complement.
TCGGGCGGCTTTGCTGGTCTTGTTTTACCATTGCAAAATGTCTTGTAACCGGGATTCCAAGACTGATCGGATCTTCCCAGGATAAGGAATATCCTTCGTTGACCGTGAGAGCTTGTGATGGGCTAAGTTGGGGCACCCCTGCAGGATTTAAACTTTCGAAAGCCATGCCCGCAGTTATGTGGCAGATGGGAATTTGTTAATGCTCGGTTGTAAAGAACTTGACACTTGACTTAATTAAAATGCATCAACCACGTGTGTAGCCGTGATGGTCTCTTTTCGGCGGAGTCCGGGAAGTGAACACAGTTCTTGTGTTATGGTTGTGTGTAAGTAGTTTCTGGATTACTTCTTTATCACTTCTAGCTTCACGACCGTTGCGTTGCTTCTCTTCTCGCTCTTATTTCCGTATGTTAGCCACCATATTTGCTTATCGCTTGCTGCAGCTCCACCTCACTACCTCATCCTACCCATAAGCTTAAATAGTCTTGATTTCGCGGGTGTGAGATTGCCGAGACCTCGTGACTCATAGATACTTCCAAACAGTTGCAGGTGCCGATGATGCCAGTGCAGGTGACGCAACCGAGCTCAAGTGGGATCTTGATGAAGATCTTGGTCATTGTTATGTGTCTTTTCCGGTTGATCAGTAGTGGAGCCCAGTTGGGACTCTCGGGGATCTAGCATTTGGGGTTGTCTTCCTTTATTTTGGTTCCTTAGATGGACCTTTGACTGTACACTGGATGATGTATGTTTAACTTGTATTTGTGTGAAGTGGCAATTGTAAGCCAACTCTTTATCCCTTTCTTATCTAGTACATGGGATTGTGTGAAGATTACCCCACTAGCAACTAAACCACCATGCGGTTATGCCTGTAAGTTGTGCCTCGACACGTGGGAGATATAGCCGCATCGTGGGTGTTACAAGTTGGTAATCAGAGCCATCACCTACTTAGGAGCCCCCTGCTTGATCGAATCGCTGACGTTGTTGAGTCTAGAACATAATGTTTTGAGTCTTAGGATTATATATATCGGAGAGTAGGATTCTTTTTACTCCTCAGTCCATTCGTCGCTGAGGTGAGGCCTCCTGACGTAGAAGTTGTGACTTACCTCTCCTCAAATTTCACGAATTTTTTTAGGATCACGCGGGTATCTTGGAATTTTTCCTATAGTCTTGTGACAAGAACATTGTTCTTGGTGCCTCCTGACATTTAGGGGTTGTGGCAGTGTCCCGGGGAGTTGAGCTCCGAGGTGTTGTCGTCACAATTTTATCATTGCAGTTCTGGAATACCTAAGTTCGCCGACATCGAAAATCTCTTTTATGCAGTTGTTGGTGAGATAACCTCGACGCCACCCAGTACTGGGGTGGGGGTTCGGGAGTATTACCATAACTCGTATAACAGATGCTTTTCGAAGGTTGAGGTACACGATTTCCGAAGGTTTCTTGGTTATTTGTTGAAGGATGGATACATCTGGATGTAGGGATTGTTAGTTTGGGTGAGATATTATGCTTCCCCTGTATCCCCAACACCTGATTGCATAACCAGAAAGTTTCGGGAGTTCATAAGTGGGAATTCAAGTAGCTCCTAGAATAATCTTTCCAACAGACACATGATACGATATGGGATCTATCATATGTTTGTTTCGGGATTTGTCGGCACATCGGGCGGCTTTGCTAGTCTTATTTTACCATTGTCGAGATGTCTTGTAACCGGGATTCCGAGACTGATTGGGTCTTCCCGGGAGAAGGAATATCCTTCTTTGACCATGAGAGCTTGTGATGGCTAAGTTGCGACACCCCTGTAGGGTTTAAACTTTCAAAAGCCGTGCCCGCGGTTATGTGGCGGATGGGAATTTGTTAATGTCCGGTTGTAGAGAACTTGACACTTGACTTAATTAGAATGCATCAACCACGTGTGTAGCCATGATGGTCTCTTTTTGGCGGAGTCCAGGAAGTGAACACGGTTCTTGTGTTATGGTTGTGCGTAAGTAGTTTCAGGATCACTTCTTGATCACTTCTAGCTTCACGACCATTGCGTTGCTTCTCTTCTCACTCTTATTTGCATATGTTAGCCACCATATTTGCTTAGAGCTTGCTGCAGCTCCACCTCACTACCTTATCTACCCATAAGCTTAAATAGTCTTGATCTCACGGGTGTTAGATTGCTGAGTCCTCGTGACTCACAGATACTTCCAAACAGTTGCAGGTGCCGATGATCCCAGTGCAGGTGGAGCAACCGAGCTCAAGTGGGAGCTCGATGAAGATCGTGATCATTGTTTTGCGTCTTTTCCGGTTGATCGGTAGTGGTGCCCAGTTGGGACGATCGAGGATCTAGCAATTGGGGTTGTCTTCCTTTATTTTGGTTTCGTAGTCCGACCTTGATTGTACTTTGGATGATGTATGTTTAACTTGTTATTTGTGTGAAGTGGCGATTGTAAGCCAACTCTTTATCCCTTTCTTATTCAGTACATGGGATTGTGTGAAGATTACCCCATTTGCGACTAAACCACCATGCGGTTATGCCTCTAAGTCGTGCCTCGACACATGGGAGATATGCCGCATCGTGGGTGTAACAAGAAGCAATCCCCCTCCCCGAGGTAAAAACAGTGAATATGATATATGTCAAACATATCCTAAGAGGGAGCGTAAGTGCGCATTACGGGACGTCTACGCCATAGAGCCGGTCGCCCCAAAATTCAACCGATGGTCGGCTTACCCGATCACCTTCGATCGAAAGGACCACCCAACCAGTATCCATCATGGAGGTTCGGCAACTCTGGTCCTCGATCGAATCATCGATGGATTCCATCTCACGCGAGTCCTCATGGACGGCGGCAGTAGTCTCAATCTACTTTATGAAGACACCATCCGCAAAATGGGCATCAATCCGTCAACAATCAAGCCCACTAAAACTTCCTTTAAAGGAGTAATACCTGATGTAGAGGCCCGCTGCACGGGCTCAATCACGCTGGAAGTTGTCTTCGATTCGCGAACAACTTCCGAAGTGAAGACTTGACCTTCAATATCGTCCCATTCCATAGTGGCTATCACGCACTACTCGGGTGAACCGCTTTCTCCCTCTTTAATGCGGTCCCGCACCACTCCTATCTAAAGATTAAGATGCCCGGACCATGTGGCGTCATACAATCAACGGAAACATGGAACGCTCCCTCCGTACTGAGGAGCATACCACAGCCATCGCGGCCGAAGTACAAAGCGGCCCTGTCAAGCCGCACACCTCATCGGCTATTAAGCCGCCAGACTCTATTACACAATGTCGGCCAATTCCATTTGCCACAAACTCGGCAATTCCAGAGCTGGATTAGCAATATCGCCTCCATCGATCGCCATGTATATCCATGAAATCCGTACCGCGCGTGCATAATTACGCACTCAAAGTACCTTGGGCATCAACAGAGGCACAATACAGACAGGCCTATAGTACGGCTCGACCCTATACGGCCTTCCCCTTTATTTAATTATTCTTTATCTTTTACCACAGGTGCATCAAAACCTACTCATCCTACGAACTCACAAGGACTCTCTCCGAGCCCGGTTCCGTACAAATAGTCGAAGACCATTCCTCACAAGGAATATTTCTTACTCAGACGAAAGTGGCGCAGATGTGCGGCAGGAAGGTGCAAAGGACTTCATAGACCACAACTTCACTCAAGAACCTGTATAAAGCTTTTCCCCTTAGACTTAGACCCCCGACATGTAAAATGGCCTTGGTGATTATGGTACCCTCTGTAAGATAATGTTTTGACGTATCAATCAGATTCCAGTGAGCCAAAATCCTTATTCGGTATTGTACTTACTTATAGACTTTATTCCGTCTCTTCAGTTGCCTCACTCACACACACCTCGGCACAAAATTGCCAGGGGCTCTATATGGCAACACATGTGTCGCCAAACAAAGGTCCGAACAACTTTATAGCACAATTCGGCATCTCGAGCTTGACACTATATGCATCAGCTCCGAATCATGTCTTGGGTCAATAGTTGGGTTGCCCGACTCCTGTGTTTGCTACCTCATGTTCCGTCTAATCGGCTAGGGTAGTAAAGGGAGAACTACTGCGATTGTGTTTCTGGTTCGTCCGGTTAAGCACCTCAGTAGAGAAAGCCGAAAACTGACTGTCATGACTAAATCTGAGAACAGTTTTTAAAAAACTGGTTAAAAAGGGTTGGTTTTTTCTTTAGGCTTAATTGGTTGAGGTTTTATTGGGTTGAGCTTTTTTTGGTTCAAGTTTGGTTTGGGTATATAGAAAAACCAGTCTGGGTATAATTGGTTATGGGCTTAAAGAGTTTGGGCCTAACCGCTGGAAACTATGGGTTCCAACCCGGTTCCTCTCCCCGGAGCGCAACTCAGAAAACAAAAAAAGAGAAAGCCCCATCGAGGGGTCGAGTTGACCTACCCATTCCCGATCCCGATCCCTCCACGACCGCCGGCCTCCCTCCACCGTCGCTGTTGCCCTTCACCGCCGGCCTACGCCCTCTCCCCCTCCCCCTCCCCTCACCTCATAGATCAGTGCCCCGGTCCTCCTCCTGCTCGCCTTCTTTGCCCCCTCCTCGATGTCCTCGGCGGCGGCACCGGGCATCATCCGGCTGCCGCGCGCCAGGTTCTGCGTCGTGCTGGCTTCCACGCGTCAAGTTCATCGAGTTTGGCGGCACTTGCGCCATCCCACTCATCTACAAGACTACAACGAGCCCACGAGCGCCTCCTCGAGGTCACTTCCTCCAGATCCCCCTCCCCCTCCCTTCGTCTCTCATTTTGCTCCAGAAATTCCAGTTCTTTCGAAGTCAACCCGAAGTAGATCTCGGTGGTATCTTGATTATTCAGTGCAGTAGACCACTTTGTTAATTACAAACTAAGGTACATGGGTTCCTGTTCATGAACAACACAAGTAGCAGACATTTGGTTAATGTTCATGGATTGCTGTTTCAAGAACAGATAATTGCTATTAGTTGCTCAATTCAACTTGATTAGGATTTAGAGTTACTGTAATTAACATGTTAGTATGGCACTAAACGCATGAATTTTACAATCTACTGGACATCCTTTGCAAATTCCTGTAATAGTGAAGAAATAGCTTCAAGATCATTTACATTAACAATGACATATTTCTGGACATCCTTTGCAAATAGTACTATTGATTGTTTAAATGCTACACTTTAGTTCCATGACTGTAATATCACCTAACAACATACTATCTCCATATGTATTTTCCATATGAATTATAGAAACTATTCTAGCATTTTCTAACAGCAATCTTCCATATGTATTTTCACATGCAATGTGCTCTGAAATTTGAGGCATGTCTACCTCAGAGGTTTCCGAGAGTGCCGATTCCATGGATGAGGATATGAGTCAAGTACCACGTGTTAGAAGTTCCAAGGTGTGGGAGCATTATGAACAAGATCTGGTTCGCATACATGGTGATCTCAAGGCTATGTGCAAATATTGTGGGACACAACTTCACACCAAGTTTGGGACTATGAGTTTGAGAACCCATATTGTAGAGTCTTGCAAATCAATTGAGGATGGTTGCAGGGAGAATTTTCTGTTGACTATGAAAAAAACAACTTCCGAAGGCCCGTTTGTGTTTGATCAAAAAGTTTTCCATGATCTATTGTCAAGTTTTTCATCCATGCTGAGATCCCCTTTCTTAAGTTTGAATATCCATACCTTCAGCCATGGATTGACTCAATGCAGCCATCATTTCAAGTCATGGGTCATCACACAATTCGCGATGATGCAGTGAAGATGTACAAGGGAATGAAGAAAGATATCGAAGTTGAGTTACAAAATTTGGATTCTCGGATTTGCTTAACATCTGATATGTGGACTTCATCACAGAGCTTGGGCTATATGTCCATCACCGCCCACTATATCAATGCAGAATTCATCTACAAGAAGAAGATCATAAGTTTCGCAGAGGTGAAGTATCCTCACACGGGCTATGCGATAGAAGAGGAACTTGTTGGTTGCCTAACAGAATGGGGCATAAGGGGCAAGCTGTTCACTTTGACACTAGATAATGCCAGCAATAATACTAATGCACGTGATGAGTTAATAAAATATCACAAACATGAGCTGCTCCTTGAAGGTCAACATTTGCATGTGAGGTGTTGTGCACACATTCTCAATATCTTGGTTCAGGATGGAATGAATATAATCCATGAAGCTATTGACATGATACGAGAGTTGCTGAAGTTTATTGACTCTTCTCCTTCAAGACTTCAGGATTTCAATACAATTGCAAGTGGGATGGGTCTACCTTCAAAGAAAGGTATCTCTGTTGATACACCAACTAGATGGAACTCAACATGGAAAATGCTTGTAGAAGCATTGATATACAAATCTGTACTCACTAGTTATGCAACTCGAAAGATGATAGAATCTCCAAGTGAGCAATAATGGGAAAGGGCAGCGGCTATTTGTGAGTTTCTAAAAGCTTTTGAAGAGCTTACCTTAATTGTTTCAGCTCATCGGAAGCCAACTGCACATAAGTTTCTGCCGGTTGTACTTTGTATTCGCCATGCATTAGAAGATCCAGGTTGGCAAACCTCTGATGTCTTGAAGGAATTGGTGGCAGCGATGCAAACAAAGCTCGATAAATATTAGGATTCCGAGGAGAAGGAGAATGCAGATCCTAACCGTCGTAGAAAAAGCAAGGGCATTGAGTTTAACCACTCACTTGTCATTGCTACATTCCTGGATCCAAGGAGGAAAGAAGATTATTTGTATTTCTTCTATTGCAAGTTGTCTACCAATGAGGAGCAGGTTTCAAAACAAGTGGAGATTGCTTTAGAATGGGTGAGAAAGTATGTCAAGGAATATGAGCTACTTGCAGCGACAAGCACTGCTCACTCGACACCTTCTAGTCAAGGCAATACCACTATTGGATCACCTATTGTAGGGAAAACAAAGTTGCAAGAAGAGTTTGCCCAACACAAGTCTCGTTGGAGGTCACGTGTACACAAATCAGAACTTGACACATACTTGGAAGAAGCAAGGTAGCAGGATTGTGCTGACTTTGATGTCTTGGGTTGGTGGAAGAGGCATGCTGAAAAGTTTGCTATATTGGCATCGATGGCCCGTGACTTTCTCGCAATTCCTTTGAGCACATTGGCATCCGAATCAGCCTTTAGTTGTGGTAAGAGGATACTTGGCGACACGAGAAGTTCTTTGACCCCTGATATGCTAGAAGCGCTTGTTTGTGCTAAAGATTGGTTGTTCAAACCAAAGGAGGGTGAGTTAATTGCTTACATTTTGGTTCTACTACTTGTGTAGAATGTGATATATAAAACATGTAGTATAGAAGTGTTGATATGCCTTTAAATTAATATTTTATTTCATTTGCAGGAGATGGAAAGTAAGGATGCAGCTAAAATTTTGGAACCAATAAAAGGTAAAAATATAATCTTGATCATCGTTATATATAATCAAGGGCTAGTGAAGTTCCCAATTTGGTGGCCAAGCTGGCTCTTTAGAAAACCCCGATCATTTTTAGGTGTTTATTAGTCTACTGTTATGTCTGTTTATGTTTATTAGTTGGCTCTTTAGAAAAATTAAGAGTTGGCCAATTTGGTAGCAAACTATTATATTTATTAGTCTACCTTTTTTGTGATGTTGCACAAGTTAGTGGCACCTCTTTGGTGTCCTTTCTTCGGTCTGTTAATTTTTCTGAAGTTTGTCGAGGAATAGAATAGAATATGTTCTTTTCGTTTTGGATTTAGGTGTTTGGAGACAATACTATGACCATGTACGGCCAAATATATTTGTACTATTTTATGTACTTGTTAAGGCATATATGGGTAAACATTTCAAGTCTAGTAGTTGCTTCTGCAACCACATTTTTCCAACAGGAGGGGATTGGTTTGTGTGATTGACAAAACTCAGGGCATCTCTCTTTTGTGTTGGTGCAGACATTTGTTCCTCCAGCATTAGACTATTCTGGTTCTTCTCTTGCCTAGAAATCATGCTTTCAACAAGTTCAGAAGCACCCAACATGACATTTTCGGTTAATCTGGAGAACAATGGCTCCAAGTTGAAACATGCAGCCATCTGCATAGAAGTGGTAGTCTAATCTATATCATTGTTGCCATGAGCCCATGACATGAGGAGTTACTATTATCCTCTATAATCAAGTTCCGAACCTTTGAAGAAAATGTTATTCTTGTAATGATGGACGTGAACTCCAAGCATCTGATCTCAACCTGAATCAAATTTTAACTATCAAGTGCATTCTTGTTCTGATTGTACATATACCGATACTTTACATGTATGGGTGGGGAACTGATCTAGAACCATAGGCTACAACCATAGTTCCTAGAATGGGTTAGTTTGGTTTTGGTGAATTTGTCATATGGTATAGTTTGGGTTGGGTGCCAATGCCAATTACGTGGGTTCAGTTTGGTTTGGTTTCCGAAATGTCATCATGTGGGTTTAGTTCAGGTTTGGTTCGGTTGCCCACCCACTCTCAGATTTAGTCATGACACGGCGAGAGCTGGTCAACCACTCAGCGACTTATTGAAATCTTTGGCGATTTTTTCCGTCTTACACGAATGACTGTTTCCCGGTCACATATGCAACACATCCGCATTGGGATAGCAACATACATACCAGCGGCTACTTTGTAGACCCATCGTCAAATTCCTATGGCTAGAGTGAGAGCAATAAAACCGCATAGTCTGATTGCCTGGTTCACCGCACTAACACCTCCTTCACGGACCAAGACGTTGGGTTAAGTGCAGTCATGTGCAATTCCAAACACCCTAGTAGTATCTACATGGGGGTTGAAGCCGATGACTGGGAACTCTCATATATAAACACGGCTGCACAGGAGGATAAAACTCTTCATAAAGACATGAATATATTACAAAATCCTTAGTTCATAATACAAACTCCCGAATAGTTCGGACTCGCTCACTCGAACACTACATCCTTCGAGCATTGGCCTTCTACCAGGCGGGCACCTTTTAGTATGTCCTCAAAATAGCACTCGAGTGTGCGATGGTCCTTGCTTTCAGGTGGACCCTCAACTGCCACCTTTTCGGCTTTCATCTTCGCGCAGTGCATCTTGACACGGGCGAAGGCCATTCGCGCTCCTTCTATGCAGGACCACTTTTTGACGACGTCGATTCAGGGCAGTGCATCGACGAGACGCCGCACAAGGCCGAAGTAGCTGTTGTCGGTGTCAAAACCGGCAGATCTCGGGTAGGGGGTCCCGAACTATGCGTATAAGGATCGATGGTAACAGGAGACAGGGGACAAGATGTTTACCCAGGTTCGGGCCCTCTTGATGGAGGTAATACCCTACGTCCTACTTGATTGACTTTGATGAGTATAGGGGTTACAAGAGTTAATCTACCACGAGATCATGATGGCTAAACCCTAGATGTCTAGCCTATATGATTATGATTGTGTCTAGTCTCTACGGACTAAACCCTCCGGTTTATATAGACACCGGAGGGGACTAGGGTTGTACAAAGTCGGTTTATAGAGAAAGGAATCTTCATATCCGCATGCTAAGCTTGCCTTCCATGCCAAGGAGAGTCCCATCCGGACACGAGGGAAGGCCTTCTATCTTGTATCTTCACGTCCCATCTGTCCAGCACACGTCACGTAGCCCGGACACCCGAGGACCCCATAATCCAGGACTCCCTCAGTAGCCCCTGAACTAGTCTTCAATGATGACGTGTCCAGCACACAGATTGTCTTCGGCATTGCAAGGCGGGTTCCTCCTCCGAATACTTCAAAGTAGTTGATCGTTAGTACTATATCCGGCTCTGTACAATAGTCATACCTTTGAATCATAAGGGCAGAATACCGATAAGTTCTATCTTCTGAAGATTTCACTAGTGAGACATTACGTCTGGCCATTTTATTATTTCGAACCGCTTTTCGGCCTCCCGTTTCGCGTTTCGAGACGCAACCTCCGACGACACATCTTGTCAAAACAAAGATCGTGCCCACTTATTACGGGATTCTCATCAATACGGGTTTGGGAAACCCAACCGTGTCGCTTCGCATGACAACTTGGAAATAGGCGAGCTTTAAGGCTCGTGGGGGACGGATGATATTCACTACCTTTATAAGGAGATAAGATTCCCCCTTTTTAACCCACGCCTTCCCCTTCCTCAGTCCATCCGCCCTCAAGCTCTAGCGCAGCTTCGATCCACTCTGTTCCCAGAAAGTACTCCAGCCATGTCCGGATCCGGAGTGCAGGGCAAGTGGATGGCCTCCTCTATCACGGAGAAAAACATCAAGGAACTCCAGGAAGCGGGGTATCTGGCCAAAGAGATCACCCACCGGCTCCCGGCCAAAAAACAGGTCATCCCACTCCAAAGCCTGGCGAGAGGGTAGTATTTACCCCTCATTTTCTTCGCGGACTGGGGTTTCCCCTTCATCCTTTTGTCCGCAGCCTCATGTTATACTATGGGCTAGATTTCCATGATCTAGCCCCAAATTCTTTCCTCAACATTTCGGCGTTTATCATCTTATGCGAGGCATTCCTCTGTGTTTCCCCCCACTTCGGCGTATGTCTCAAGGTCTTCAAAGTGAAGCCGAAAGTGGTGGACGGGTAGCACACGGATTGCAGTGGCGCTATGGTGAGAAAATTGCCCAATGTCACTTGGCCCAAGGGTACCTTCGTGGAGACCGTGAAGGGATGGCAGTAGGGGTGGTTCTATGTCACAGAGCCCCGTGACTCCACATGGGTTGCTCCTATGGAGTTCAAGTCCAGGCCCCCAATGCGGCTGACATCCTGGCTCAACAAGGGCCTGGACTGGGCATCGTCAGACGAGGTAACGATGCTGGAGAAGCGCATCAAGAGCATGGTAGATAAAAATACCAGCCTCGCTAGCGTGATTCAAGTGATGCTCTTCCGCCGGATACTCCCGTGTCAGGCGCGTCAAGAGCCCATGTGGAAGTTCGACCCGGCCGGTCCTCGGACCCTGCAGCCATTCTTCGGCATGTAGCACGAAGACATGTGGAAGCTGCTCTTCAAGAACCAGAAGTCATGGCCGGAGACAACCGACGACCTCGGCTACGACAACACCCATGCTGCGACCCTCATAAGTTCTTTGATAACATTACTTCGCGAGCCCATGGAGCACACTAAACTCTCCATTTTCTTTCACAAGGCTAGACAAAGAAAGCGGAACGGATTCACTGTCTGGCTTCGCTACCCGAAGATGAAGCTATTCCTCTGCTGACGAGGATGCTAGTCCCAACACCGTACCAGGTGCCGTAAAAGAAGGCCAAGGAGAAGGTCAAGGAGGCCAAGAGTGGGCTCCGCCGTAAAGGCGCCTCGGACATAGTGTCCGAAGACACCAAAACTCTCTCCTCCCCTTACGAAGAGGAAGAGGAGGAGGAAGAGAGCGATCCCCCACCCAAGGGGGAGAAGAAGAAGAAGAATAGGGAAACTTCCGTTGATCCAGAGGCGGAAGTGTCCAAGAAAGGGAGGACTTCCCTTACGGATGACTAGAGTCGGACATTGATGAGTGGCACCCCAAGCCGAAGCCCCTGGCCGGATTGTAAGTACTCAAAGGTTATAGTTGTAATGTATTTAAATTGTATGATGCAGTCCGGTTAAGGTCCTCCCCCAGCGATCCTCCTCTTCCGGGAATCCGCTGGGTCCGAACATGACGAAGAGCTAATCATCTCCACCAGCTTCCTCCCCCATTGCCGCGGATAACACCAAGGTGTCGTCCCAAAGGACCCTTCCGAAATAGGGAGAGGTGCTAGAGGCTACCAAGAACATGGGGGAACCGACCCCAATGGAGACTGGAGACGGTGAACATGTCCAGTTTGGCCCCTAGCCAAATGTCATTCCAGAAACCCACACGGTCCGGAGACAGAGGAGCAACCCTCTTTACCAGAAGGGGGCGCGCCTACAACACCGGCGTCCTCTATCAATGCGGAGGTGACGGACACTCTGATGAGAGAGCTTCAGAGCGCCATCATTGTGGAAGAACATTGTACCCTTACAGGTACGGTTCCGCGAAAAGTGGACTGAGCGAAGCCTACACTAGCCTTTTACGAGGCTTTGAGGTATGTGTCTTACAGTGTTTTTTTAGCTATGTAAAAGAATTCTTGTGTATAGATAGTAGCCCTCGAGACTCTGTTCGGTGTTTGGAAAGAAAACCGAACAGAGGATCTAATAACTCATGCAGCAGACTAACACACATATCTGTTTGAACAAGCAGGCTACAAAGCAGGTGTCAGCTGCCCATGCCGCCGAAGCATCCGAGCTAAGGCGGAAGCTAGAAGAAAAGCAAGGTATGTAATACCGAAGGACGTCTGAAATGATGCCAGCTATGATGTAGTATCTCAATGAGTTTGTAGGATCGAAATTATGTCTAGAGGGGGGGTGATTAGACTACTTGACCAAATAAAAATTTAACCTTTTCCCAATTTTAGTTCTTGGCAGATTTTAGCTATTATAGGACAAGTCAAGCAATCATCACACAATTCAAGCAAGCATGCAAAGAGTATATTGGCAGCGGAAAGTAAAGCATGCAACTTGCAAGAATGTAAGGGGAAGGGTTTGGAGATTTCAAACGCAATTGGAGACACGGATGTTTTTCCCGTGGTTCGGATAGGTGGTGCTATCCTACATCCACGTTGATGGAGACTTCAACCCACAAAGGGTAACAGTTGCGAGAGTCCACGGAGGGCTCCACCCACACAGGGTAACGGTTGCGCGAGTCCACAAAGGGTCCACGAAGAAGCAACCACCCACAAAGGGTCCACGAAGAAGCAACCTTGTCTATCCCACCATGGCCATCGCCCACACAGGACTTGCCTCACTAGCGGTAGATCTTCACAAAGTAGGCGATCTCCTTGCCCTTACAAACTCCTTGGTTCAACTCCACAATCTTGTCGAAGGCTCCCAAGTGACACCTAGCCAATCTAGGAGACACCACTCTCCAAGAAGTAACAAATGGTGTGTAGGTAATGAACTCCTTGCTCTTGTGCTTCAAATGATAGTCTCCCCAACACTCAACTCTCTCTCATAGGATTTGGATTTGGTGGAAAGAAGATTTGAGTGGAAAGCAACTTGGGAAGGCTAGAGATCAAGATTCATATGGTAGGAATGGAATATCTTGGTCTCAATACATGAGTAGGTGGTTCTCTCTCAGAACATATGAGTAGGAATTGTGTATGTGTTCTGATGGCTCTCTCCATGAATGAAGAGGAGGTGGAGGGGTATATATAGCCTCCACACAAAATCCAACCATTACACACAGTTTTCCAATCTCGGTGGGACCGAATCAACAAACTCGGTCGGACCGAAAATGTAAACCTAGTGACCGTTGGAGATTTTCGGTGGGACTGACATGCAACTCGGTGGGACAGATATGGTTAGGGTTTGGGCATAACGTAATCTCGGCGAGACCGAATTTGGTAATTAGCTAACCAGAGAGTTGGTCAGGCAAACTCGGTGGGACCGATTTGCTCTTTCGGTGAGACTGAAAAGTTACAAAAAGGAAACACTGAATTTACATTGCAATCTCGGTGGGACCGATTCGCTCTTTCGGTGAGACCGAAAAGTTACGAAAGGGAAACAGAGAGTTTGCAATCCCATCTCGGTGAGACCGAGATCCCTATCGGTAGAACCGAATTGCTAGGGTTTGGCAATGGCTTATGACAAATGAAACTCGGTGGCGCCGGATAGGAAGAATCGGTAGGACCGAGTTTGGCTTTAGGGTTTAGGTCATATGTGGATATGGGAAAGTAGTTGAGGGTTTTGGAGCATATCACTAAGCACATGAAGCAAGAGGCTCATTAAGCAACACCTCATCCCTCCTTGATAGTATTGGCTTTTCCTAAAGACTCAATGTGATCTTGGATCACTAAAATATAAAATGAAGAGTCTTGAGCTTTTGAGCTTGAGCCAATCCTTTGTCCTTAGCATTTTGAGGGTTCCACTTTCACATCCATGCCATGCCAATCATTGAGCTTTCCTGAAATAATCATCTTGGAATAGCATTAGCTCAATGAGCTATATGTTGTTATGAATTACCAAAACCACCTAGGGATAGTTGCACTTTCAAGAGTGCGCTGGCCAAGGCCAAGAAGGAGGCGGAGGAGGAACGAGCCTCCCACCTTAAACATGAATCGCGGGTGGAGGAAGTCCAACAAGAGCTCAAGGATGCCATAGACAAATGCGAGTCCTTAGAGCGGAAGAGTTCAGAGCAAAATTCTAAACTTGCTAAGGCACTCCAAAGTGCAGAAGAAGCCCGAGCTGAAGCCCAAAGCGCTGTCCGGGAGATCCAAGAGGCAAGGAAAATTGCGGCGGGTAAGGCCTTTAACATGCAGAGCAAATTTGTGAAGAAGAGGTATATCTTTCTAACCCGGATTTGGAGTTCTACAGGAGTGTTTGCAGACCTGCCCTGGAGTGTTGCTGATGCCGCGGAGTTCTTCCGGGATGAAGAGGGGAGCTCAACATAGAAGCTGTTCTAGTCGCAGTACCTTCCGCCACAGCATCCTATGCCCCTCAGCGATCAGCTGAAGCAATGGACCGAACTGCACAGGGTGGCTGAATTGGCTATGAGGGATTTGATAATCTGTCTTTGGCCCGCCGAACCCATGCCTAGTAGCTACTTCGGTCTCGTCAAGTGGCTGGTCAGCGCCTGCCCTCGGCTTGATGTCGTGAAGCAGTCGGTCTGTATTGAAGGTGCATGGATGGCCTTCGCCCGTGTCAAGGTGCAATGGGCGAAGATGGACGCAGTCAAGCTTGCAACAGAGGGACCGCCCGCTGGAAAAGAGCATCGCACGCCGGAGCGGTACTTTGATGATGTCCTAAAAGGATCTCGCGTTGTAGAGGGCCAATGTTCGAAGGACATCATTTTTGAATGAATGTATTTATGTTGTCCAATCCTGTATCATGAGACAAGGCTTATGTATGATATATTACTTATTTTTACTTTAAAATATCTCCTCCTGTGCGGCTGTTTATGATATCTGAGAGTTGGCTAGTCGTCGGCTTCAGCTCCCACGTAGGTAGTACGGGGGTGTTCGGGATAACACTTAAAAACACTTGACCCAATGTACTGGTCCGTGAAGGAGGTGTTAGTGCGGCGAACCAGGCAATCGGACTATATAGCTTTATCGCCCATACTTAGCCATATGAGTTTTATAATGGGAGTGTGGGCGCAACCCCTAGTATTGTTCGATTATACGAACTTGGGTGCTGTGAATGCCTGGCCGGGTGGAGGCAAGCCTATCGCATAATGCAGAAAAAATTCGCTAAAGATTTATACTTAGTCACCGAATAGCTGACCAACTGTCATCGCATCATGACAGTCAGTTTCGGCTTTCTCTGAGGTGTTTGTCCGGGTGAACTAGAAACACAATCATAGTAGTTCTCCCTTTACTACCCTAGCTGATTAGACGGAGCGTAAGGTAGCAAGCACAGGAGCCAGGCAACCCAACTATTGAACAAAGATATGATTCGGACCCAATGCATATAATGCTATATTCGGGATGCTGAATTGCACTGTTAAAGTGTTCGAACTTTTTTTAATATTTATAAGATGTACGCGGCTTAATAAAGCCCCTGGCAATTTAGGCCATACCGAGGTGTACATGATAATAAGAAAAAATAGGGAAACATATGTTAAGAGATAAGCCAATGCCATGTTGGTTTGGGCTAAAAAAACTGTTTCTATTGTAGTCTAATAGATACGTCAAAACGTATTGATACAAATGGTGCAATAAGCAACAAGGCTATTTTACATGCCGAACACAAGGGGAAGCCGTGCATGCGTCCTGAAAGCGGACGAGGTGATCTTTAAGGATCCTTTAGGTACTCTGGCACGCGTCTATGCTGCTTTTTCCCTTGGTGTATTGTCCTTTGAGAGGATCATCGACCAGTGTTTTCATAATAGGCCACGGAAAGAGGCCTTGGTACCGTCGAAAGGGTGATGTGGTTTGAGGGAACCTGAAAGAAAATTAAAATAAAAAAGGAAGAAGAGGAATGTGAGTTTCCTGGTAGGGTCTGGCCGTATTGCAGGCATTGTCCTTATTGTGCCTCCATCCTTTCCCATTGTATTTTAAGTGCGTAATTATGTATGCATGACACATATGCCACAATTCGGTAGGGGATGAGATGGAGGCCGAATTGCTAATGAGCTCTTGACGAGCTGGACTGTCGTACAATGGGGTAGTCCGGACTCGTTTGACAGTGTCCGAGGACTTGGCCGCCGACGTAATAGTTGGATTAATGAGGCCACCCTGTACTTCCGCTTCCAGGGTCGCGGTGTGCTCCTCAGTGCAGAGGGAGCGTTCCATGTTTCCATTCACTGTTATGACTCCACATGGTCCGGGCATCTTGAGTTTGAGAAAGGCCTAGTGCGGGACTGCTTTGAAGCGGGTGAACATGGTTCGTCCGAGCAGTGCATGGTAGCCACTGTGGAAGGGGACGATATCAAAGATCAAGTCCTCTCTGCAAAAGTTGTCCGGCGATCCGAAGACCACTTCCAATGTGATTGAGCCCGTGCAACGGGCCTCTACTCCAAGTATCACTCCTTTAAAGGTAGTTTTAGTGGCTTGATTCTTGACGGATCAATACCCATCTTGCGGACCGTGTCCTGATAGAGCAGGTTAAGGCTGTTGTCGCTGTCCATGAGGACTCGCGTAAGGTGGAATCCATCGATGGTTGGATCGAGGACTAATGCGGCCGACCCTCCATGACGGATACTGGTCGGATGGTCCTTGCGATCGAAGGTGATCGGACTGGCTAACCATGGGTTGAATTTTGGGGCGACTGACTCTATCACATAGACGTCCCTTAGCGCGCGCTTGCACTCCTTCTTGGGGATATGGGTGATGTATATCATATTCACCATTTTGACTTCGGGGGGAAATTTCTTCTGACCCCCTGTTTTCGGTGCGCGAGGTTCCTCGTCCTCGTCCTCACTAGGCGACCCTTTCTCCTTATGTTCGGCATTTAACTTGTTGGCCTGTTTGAAGACCCAACAACTTTTGTTGGTATGGTTGGCAGGCTTATCAGGAGTGTCGTGGATCTGGTAGGGTCGATCAAGTATTCGGTCTAGGCTTGATGAACCGTCTTTGTTTCGTTTGAATGGCTTCTTCTGTTGACCTGATTTGGAGCCGCTGAATCCAGCATTGACTGTCGTATTCTTTGTATCATCATTGTTGCTCCGACGTTTATGTTTGTTGCGTCGAGGCCTTCCGTTGCCGTTTCGGGCTTCGTAAGTGTCGGGGTCGCTGGTATTGTTACCGCTACGGGCTAGCTAGCTATCCTCGCCTGCGCAGAAGCGGGTCATTAGTGCTATAAGGGCTGCCATGGACTTCGGCTTTTCTTGGCCGAGGTGTGGGGCGAGCCATTCGTCGCGGATGTTGTGTTTGAAGGCCTCTAGGGCTTCGGCGTCCGGACAGTCGGCAATCTGGTTCTTTTTAATTAGGAACCTGGTCCAGAATTTCCTAGCGGACTCTCTGGGCTATTGGACTATATGACTTAGGTCATTGGCATCCGGAGGCCGGACATAAGTGCCTTGGAAGTTGTCTCTAAAGGTGTAACGCCCCGAGACCATTGCGCCAGGTGTCTTCCAGTTATTCGATGTTGTTGCCTTGTCATTCGCTTGCGTGTTGCATCTAGCCATGTCATCATGTGCATTGCATCATCATCTTTTCAAAACATGCATCTGTCCCGGTCTCCTTGTTTTTTCCATTGTCCATTCTGAGCCCAAACACACTTGCAGGCACCCGCGGCATGCCCGAAATAGTATTTTATAAGTGGCCGGAGAATGTTCTCGGAATGGGATGAAAGTTGGCATGCGGTGTTGTTATGTTGTTAGTAGGTCGCCTGCCAAGTTTCATCGCATTCAGAGTTCGTTTGATGACCCAACAGATAACTATAGCGACAATATAGTCGGTCAAACGTCGGACATTTTTGGTCTCCAGAAACAGTCGCCAGGCCGCTTTTCGACTCTATCTTCTCAGCCCAAGGCCCCTCTTCACAGCCCACTTGCATCCCACCTAATCCCCCTCCGCTCCGGACCGTCCGCTTGCCTCTTGGATCCGAAACGGTCTAAAAACCCCTCTCCTAGGCCCGCTTGCCTTTGTCGACCTCTCTCAGACCCCCCCTCGCGTGTGCATCCGAAACTTCCCGAATCCGACCGGGCACTCATGACTGTTGAGTCCGGATTGTCACCCTATATCCCTAAAGCGTCTGCGTTTATTTGTTGGACTCGCCCACCCTAATTATCTCAAGTGTCTGATCTAAATCGGAGGGTCATTCTAGTCCCTTTCTAAATTTCTTTTGCTATATAATAGACCAACCCTAAAAATTAGGGAGATGTCCCATCCTCCCAGCCGCCGCCACTCCACCGAATCCACATCGGTATCTTACCTGCCCAGATCCGCCGCCACCTCCCCCCTTGCTCTCCATGCCCAACCAACCACGCCGTGCCCCTGATCCAAAAATTCCTCTCGGCCTCCGCACCTCGAGCTCCTCCCAGATCATCACGCCGCCTTCACGAGCCTTCCCCTTGATCCACCATCCACCTCGAGCACCAGTAGGTGCCTCCGTCCGCGCGCCACAGGATCCTCAAGCCGCCACCACGTCGTCCTTCGTCCTCACAGTCGTCTTCGCCTATGACCATAGAAGCCCCTCCCGAGTGGGAACGCTCGCGCCCGAGGCCCCAGCTGGCCCAAGCTCCTTCGCCTGCAGCACCGGGGCAGCAGGACCTCCCCATCCTCACCTCGCATCATGCCGCTGTCGGTGACCACAAGATAAGCTCCCATGCCCGGCACCGCATCGACCACGGCCAAGGTCGTGCCCTTGCTTCCTTCTCCTTCTCTGCTATCTTCTTCTCTGAATGCCCCCTCCCTGTCTTTCTTCCACAGGGAACCGACGCTGCTGGAACTCCCCTCACTGCCGCCCATGGCCTCGTCTTCGGCCAGAACGAGCCGTCCCCGACCTCCCCTCATCGCCCGTCCACCGGTCATAGTGCCATGGTCTTCTCACCTCACCGGGAGATCCTCCTGCTGATCGGAGCCGCTGGAGCCGGGGCCTCCGCCTCCTCAGTTCTACTGGGTCCCTGCTCCATCCCACGTTCCCGAGCTCGCCCATGCATTTTCCTTTGCTCACACGACAGGACGACCCAGCGCCAAGTTCCTCTTCGCCCCCGTGCGGACCCCGACGCCACCTCATTTTGCCGCCGCTAGCGACCAGCAGGTCATTTCGCCGTGCCCTGCCTCCTCTTCTTGGCGTTCTTCTTCTTCTCGTCGTCTTCTCTCTGCTTCTCTCGCTCAACTCTCTCTGTTGTTTTTCTTTAGGTAGCAGCAACCTACATGGCCTCGCCTCTTCTTCGAGCAGCTCCATCGCCGGAGTTCCTCGTCGCCGGGAACCAGCGTCCCAACCCTCGGACTGCCCGAATCCGCCGCTCCTGCTGGTCCCTGCCTTTGTATTGCGCCCCTGCTTCCATCTCCGTTGGCCCCGGCTACATCGAGTAGCAGCAGCGAGCACGTCGCTCGACCGGGTCCTGCCCGCGTTGACCGTGCCTCGGCCCGGCTCTCCAGATCTGGCCCAAGCCGCTCCCCTCACCGGCCTGCCTGCCTCTCCACCGACCTGGGCTTCGGCCCGTGGTGGGCAGCCCAGCTGATCCAGATTTCGGCCCGTGATGTGTTTTTTTTTGTGGACGAATTTGCTAATTGTCCAGAGACTGCCAGTTTTACAGAAAAGTCCCTCTAGATCATGCATTTAATAACTCACAATTGGGGCATCGGTTTGAAATGTTTTATATATGAAAAATGCTTAGAATTTCATCTACTTTAATAATATCCAACTTTCATCCATGTTAAAAATGTTTAAAATGTTGTTTGATTAAATTTTCTTAAATAACTTGCTAAAATGCTTTATTTCATAACTAAATGACCGTAGCTCAGAACTTAATAAACTTGATGTGTAAATGGGGTATAAAAATGCATAGTTTATCATGGTGGCATTACTTTGCATGTTTAACAACTCTAAAATATGATTTAGGGCAGAACAGTACCAAATTCATAATATGCGCATGGGGATTTTCCGGAATTGTTGTTTGTTGTTCCAGCCTCATTTAAACTTGTCTAGATAGGTAGTTTTCATATGCTTCACCCCTTGCCATGTTTAATAACATTTAATATTGTTGCGTACATAACCGAGAGAGAACTAAATAAGTTATGTGGTGTTTCGTCAATATGCAACTCGTTGCATATTGAGCTCCACTTAACTTGTAGTGTTGTTTGTGCAGTTTGCCATGCCATGCACTTTTAAACTGGACATGCATCATACTTGGTTGTGCATCATTTTTATGTGGTGGTTGTTTACTATGTTTTTTGCTTCTTTCCAGATTGCTTCTCTCGTTAGCTTCGGTTCCGTTCTGGAGTTGTGAGGTTCATTCGACTACGTCCGTTTGTCTTCTTCATGGACTCGTTCTTCTTCCTTGCGGGATCTCAGGCAAGATGACCATACCCTCGAAATCACTTCTATCTTTGCTTGCTAATTGCTCGTTCTATTGCTATGCCGCGATACCTACCACTTGCTATATCATGCCTCCCATATTGCCATGTCAAGCCTCTAACCCTCCTTCCTAGCAAACCGTTGTTTGGCTAAGTTACCGCTTTTGCTCAGCCCCTCTTTTAGCGTTGCTAGTTGCAGGTGAAGCTGAAGTTTGTTCCATGTTGGAACATGGATATGTTGGGATATCACAATATCTCTTATTTTTAATTAATGCATCTATATACTTGGTAAACCGGACATGCATCATACTTGGTTGTGGATCATACCATGTTTATGTGATGGCTGTTTACTATGTTGCTTGCTTCTTTCCAGGTTGCTTCTCTCGTTAGTTTCGGTTTCATTTCGGAGTAGTGAGGATCCGTTAGACTACGTCTGTTTGTCTGCTTCATGGACTCGTTCTTCTTCCTTGCGGGATCTCAGGCAAGATGACCATACCCTCGAAATCACTTCTATCTTTGCTTGCTAGTTGTTCGTTCTACCGCTATGTCGCGATACCTACCACTTGTTATATCATGCCTCCCATATTGCCATGTCAAGCCTCTAACCCACCTTTCCTAGCAAACCGTTGTTTGGCTATGTTACCGCTTTGCTCAGCCCTCTTATAGTGTTGCTAGTTGCAGGTGAAGATGGAGTTTGTTCCATGTTGGAACATGGATATGTTGGGATATCACAATATCTCTTATTTAATTAATGCATTTATATACTTGGTAAAGGGTGGAAGGCTCGGTCTTATGCCTGGTGTTTTGTTCCACTCTTGCCGCCCTAGTTTCCGTCATACCGGTGTTATGTTCCTTGATTTTGCGGTCCTTACGCGGTTGGGTGTTATGGGAAGCCCTTGACAGTTTGCTTTGAATAAAGGGACAATTGCATTTTTACCCCTAGTTGGTTCCTACCCATGGGTTTTGCCCTTACTTTTCGAGCTTGCTCAGTTTTGCCCTTACTTTTTCAGTCGAGGTCCCTCGAATGCCCTTTGACCGTTTGGCCAAAACTTTGAAAATTCATAACTAATTCATATGAACTCCGAAAAATGCAAATAAGATATCAAAATGTTTAGATAAACATTACCTTTATGTGCATATCATTTGCATTCAGGACAAAAGCACCCTTTAAACTACCTGAGGTAATTAATGTTATTAACATTATTAAAAAAGGCATAAACAATTTTTTTCATGAATAAAAATTACATGCAAATGTAGGTGATGTTTTCTGAACATCCAGATATCTTATTTGCATTTTTCTAAGTTCATATCATCTTGTTATGAATGTTCTAACGACTTTGACCATTATTTGGAAACTTCATAAAAAATTTATACGAACTTCAAAAAATGCAAATAAGATATCAGGATGTTCAGGAAACATCACCTACATTTGCATGTAATTTTTATTCATAAAAAATATATATTTTTATACCTTTTATTTTTAATAATGTTAATAACATTAATTACCTTAGGTAGTTTAAAGGGTGCTTTTGTCCTGAATGCAAATGATATGCACATAAAGGTAATGTTTATCTGAACATTTTGATATCTTATTTGCATTTTTCTGAGTTCATATGAATTAGTTATGAACTTTCAAAGTTTTGGTCAAATGGTCAAAGGGCATTCGAGGGACCTCGACAGAAAAGGTAAGGGCAAAACTAAGCAAGCTCGAAAAGTAAGGGCAAAACCCGTGGGTAGGAACCAACTAGGGGCAAAAATGCAATTGTCCCTTGAATAAAACTCCTCCAGCAAGGCCCAACCTTGGTTTTACCGTTTGCCTCACCGCCTCCTATACTTTTCCCCTGGGAGTCACGCTCCCGAGGGTCATCCTTATTTTAACCCCCGGGCCAGTGCTTCTCTAAGTGTTGGTCCGAGGTAGAGTCCTTTGCAGCACCACCTCGGGGAAACTTGAGGGCTGGTTTTAGTTGTATGGAGTGCTCATCCGGTGTTGCCCTGAGAACGAGATATGTGCAGCTCCTATCGGGATTGTCGGCACATCGGGTGGTCTTGATCTTGTTTTAGCATTGTCGAAATGTCTTGTAACCGGGATTCCGAGACTGATCGGGTCTTTTCGGGAGAAGGAATATCCTTCGTTGACCATGAGAGCTTGTGATGGGCTAAGTTGGGACACCCCTGCAGGGTATAAACTTTTGAGAGTCGTGCCCACGGTTATGTGGCAGATGGGAATTTGTTAATGTCTGGTTGTAGAGAACATGACACTTGACTTAATTAAAATGCATCAACCGCGTGTGTAGCCGTGATGGTCTCTTTTCGGCGGAGTCCGGGAAGTGAACACGGTTCTTGTGTTATGGTTGTGCGTAAGTAGTTTCAGGATTACTTCTTGATCACTTCTAACTTCACCACCGTTGCGTTGCTTCTCTTCTCGCTCTTATTTGCATATGTTAGCCACCATATTTTCTTATCGCTTGCTGCAGCTCCACCTCACTACCTCATCCTACCCATAAGCTTAAATAGTCTTGATTTCGCGGTTGTGAAATTGTTGAGTCCTTGTGACTCACGGATACTTCCAAACAGTTAAAGGTGCCGATGATGCCAGCGCAGGTGACGCAACCGAGCTCAAGTGGGAGCTCGATGAAGATCTTGGTCATTGTTATGTGTCTTTTCCGGTTGATCAGTAGTGGATCCCAGTTGGGATGCTCGGGGATCTAGCATTTGGGGTTGTCTTCCTTTATTTTTGTTCCATAGTCGGACCTTTGATTGTACTCTGGATGATGTATGTTTAACTTGTATTTGTGTGAAGTGGCGATTGTAAGCCAACTCTTTATCCCTTTCCTATTCAGTACATGGGATTGTGTGAAGATTACCCCACTTGTGACTAAATGATGACCCACAAGTATAGGGGATCGCAACAGCTTTCGAGGGTAGAGTATTCAAACCAAATTTATTGATTCGACACAAGGGGAGCCAAAGAATATTCTCAAGTATTAGCAGCTGAGTCGTCAATTCAACCACACCTGGAAACTTAGTATCTGCAGCAAAGTGTTTAGTAGAAAAGTAATATGATAGTGATGGTAACGGTTACAAAAGAGTAATGAAAGCAAAGTAATGTTTTTGGTATTTTGTAGTGATTGTAACAATAGCAACGGGAAAGTAAATAAGCGTAAACCAGTATATGGAAAGCTCGTAGGCATTGGATCAATGATGGATAATTATGCTGGATGCGGTTCATCATGTAACAGTCATAACATAGGGTGACACAGAACTAGCTCCAATTCGTTAATGTAATGTAGGCATGTATTCCAAATATAGTCATACGTGCTTATGGAAAAGAACTTGCATGGCATCTTTTGTCCTACCCTCCCGTGGCAGCGGGGTCCTAATGGAAACTAAGGGATATTAAGGCCTCCTTTTAATAGAGAACCGGAACAAAGCATTAGCACATAGTGAATACATGAACTCCTCAAACTACGGTCATCACCGGTAAGTATCCCGATTATTGTCACTTCGGGGTTAACGGATCATAACACATAATAGGTGACTATAGACTTGCAAGATAGGATCAAGAACACTCATATATTGATGAAAACATAATAGGTTCAGATCTGAAATCATGGCACTCGGGTCCTAGTGACAAGCATTAAGCATAGCAAAGTCATAGCAACATCAATCTCAGAACATAGTGGACACTAGGGATCAAACCCTAACAAAACTAACTCGATTACATGATAAATCTCATCCAACCCATCACCGTCCAACAAGCCTACAATGGAATTACTCACGCATGGCGGTGAGCATCATGAAATTGGTGATGGAGGATGGTTGATGATGACGATGGCGACGAATCCCCCTCTCCGGAGCCCTGAACGGACTCCAGATCAGCCCTCCCAAGAGGTTTTATGTCTTGGCGGCGGCTCCGTATCGTAAAACGCGATGAAATCTTCTCTCTTATTTTTTCTCCCCGAAAGCAGTTATATAGAGTTGGAGTTGGAGTCGGGAGGTTTCCAGGGGGCCCATGAGGTAGGGGGGGCGCCCCCCACCCTCGTGGAAAGGGTGTGGGCCCCCTGGTCTTCATCTTTGGCAAGGATTTTTTATTATTTATTGTAAGATATTCCATGGAGTTTCATGTCATTCCGAGAACTTTTGTTTTCTGCAAATAAAACAACATCATAGCAATTCTGCTGAAAACAGCGTCAGTCCGGGTTAGTTCCATTCAAGTCATACAAGTTAGAGTCCAAAACAAGGGCAAAAGTGTTTGGAAAAGTAGATACGACGGAGACATATCAACTCCCCCAAGCTTAAACCCTTGCTTGTCCTTAAGCAATTCAGTTGACAAACTGAAAGAAATAAAGAAAAACTTTTACAAACTCTGTTTGCTCTTGTTGTTGTAAATATGTCAGGCTAGCATTCAAGTTTTCAGCAAAGATTATAACTAACCATATTTGCAATAATTCTCACGTCTGATGATTACCCATATCAATAGCATAATCAACTAGCAAGCCATAATAATAAATCTCGGATGACAACATTTTCTCAAAACAATCATAATATGATATAACAAGATGGTATCTCGCTAGCCCTTTCTGAGACCGCAAAACATAAATGCAGAGCACCTTTAAAGACCAAGGACTGACTAGACATTGTAATTCATGGTAAAAGAGATCCAATCATAGTCACACCCAATATAAATTAACAATGATGAATGCAAATGACAGCTGCGCTCTCCAGCTAGTGCTTTTAATAAGAGGGTGATGACTCAACACAGAAGTAAATAGATAGGCCCTTCGCAGAGGGAAGCAGGGATTTGTAGAGGTGCCAGAGCTCGGTTTTGAAATAGAGGTGAATAATATTTTGAGCGGTATACTTTCATTATCAACATAACAACCAAGAGATGGCGATATCTTCCATGCTAAACACATTATAGGCGGTTCCCAAACAGAATGGTAAAGTTTATACTCCCCCTCCACCAACAAACATTAATCCATGGCTTGCTCGAAACAACGAGTGCCTCCAACATAAATCAGGTCCCAGGGGGGTTTTGTTTTGCAATTATTTTTTATTTAGTTTTCATAAAGCATGGGACTGGGCATCCCGGTGACCAGCCATTTATCTCGTGAGTGAGGAGCGGAGTCCACTCCTCTTGAGAATAACCCGCCTAACATGGAAGATACAGGCAGCCCTAGTTGATACATGAGCTATTCGAGCATACAAAACAGGATGATTATTTGAAGGTTTAGAGTTTGGCACATACAAATTTACTTGGAACGGCAGGTAGATACCGCATATAGGAAGGTATAGTGGACTCATCTGGAATAACTTTGGGGTTTGAGGAGTTTGGATGCACAAGCAGTATTCCCTCTTAGTACAGGTGAAGTCTAGCAAAAGACTGGGAAAGCGACCAACTAGAGAGCGACAACAGCCATGTACATGCATTAAAATTAATAAACATTGGATGCAAGCATGAGTAGGATATAATCCACCATGAACATAAATATCGTGAAGGCTATGTTGATTTGTTTCAACTACATGCGTGAACATGTGCCAAGTCAAGTCACTTAAATCATTCAAAGGAGGATACCACCCCATCATACCACATCATAACCATCTCAATAGCATGTTGGCATGCAAGGTAAACCATTATAACTCATAGCTAATCAAGCATGGCACAAGCAACTATGATCTCTAATTGTCATTGCGAACATGTTTATTCATAACAAGCTGAATCAAGAACGATGAACTCATCATATTTACAAAAACAAAAGAGGTCGAGTTCATACCAGCTTTTCTCATCTCAGTCAGTCCATCATATATCATCATAATTGCCTTTCACTTGCACGACCGAACGATGTGAATAATAATAAGAGTGCACGTGCATTGGACTAAGCTGGAGTCTGCGAGCATTCAATAAACAGGAGAAGACAAAGCACTATGGGCTCTTGGTTAAATCAACAATAAAGCATATAAGAGCCACTTCAACAATTTAATCATGGTCTTCTCCTACTGACCCCCAAAGAAAAGAAAAGAAATAAAACTATTTACACGGGAAAGCTCCCAACAAGCAAAAGAAGAACGGGAAATATTTTTGGGTTTTCTTTTTAATTACTACTACAAGCATGGAAAGTAAATTAATTAAAAGCTACAACTAATTTTTTTGGTTTTTTCTTAAGGTTTATCAAACATACAAGAAGAAAGCATAAAAGGAAATAAACTAGCATGGATGATACAATGAAAAAGTATGAGCACCGACATTTAGCAATGAGTGTGTGTGAACATAAATGTAATGTTGGTGAGAAATACGTACTCCCCCAAGCTTAGGCTTTTGGCCTAAGTTGGTCTATGGCCACGGTTGGCCTGGCTGATATCCATAATAATAGTTGTTGGGGTCGTACTGTGATGCAGCGGCTATCGCCTCCTGAGTTGCAGTGTGGCGACGAGCAGCCTCCACTCTCCTCTCATACTCATCTTCCTCCTCTCTGGTAATAGTATATCCTCCTCTTGCCTGATAATCAAAGAAAGCAGGAGCAGGGAGCGTAATACAGACAGCACGGCGTCTGTCAAGATTAGTCGGTACTGGAGAGGCGATTCGTTCCTCTTGACAAAATGGTGAGAAACCAAAGAATCAAAATCTAAATAAGGAGGAGGCAACTCCATGTCTCGTTCACGAACGTCTATCTCAAGAAATTTAGCTAAGCGGGTTGCATAAATTCCTCCAAAGAAATCTCCATTATATCTATTATGATGCAACCTACGAGCTACAATGGCTCCCATATGATAAGATTGGTCTCCTGATACAGCACTCCTGAGAATGCTAAGGTCAGGGACACACATGTGTCATGCTTCATCCTTAGCATTTATGCACCTACCTATGAACAGAGCAAAATAATGTATAGCAGGAAAGTGAATGCTCCCTATGGTAGCTTGCGTTATATCTCTAGATTCCCCTACAGTTATACTAGCAAGAAACTTTCTAAATTCAGATTTAGGGGGATCCCTAGCACTACCCCATTGTGGAAGTTTGCAAGAAAAAGTGAAATCCTCTAAGTCCATGGTATAAGATTTGTCATAAAGATCAAACATGACTGAAGGAGAATTACGCAAAGATGAATACTCAAACCTCCTCAGAAAAGAGCTTGTGAGATCATGATACTGGGGGCATTTGTCTGCCTCAAAGTCCTCAAGACCAGCATTACGCAAATATGTGTTAAATTCTTCTTTAATTCCTGCTCGATCCATAAAATTTTCAGAAGGCCACTCGCAAGGACGCACTGGAGCGTCTCTTGGTGGCTCTTCGTCAGCATCACGCATTGCAAGCCTGGGTCCTTGCTTCTTTGAAGAACCACCTTGGAACATTTTCCTAAGCATATTTCTTCCTCTAAAAAATTCTGAATTTTTTTAGTAATTTCAAAATAAAAGTAAACCAAACTCAATAATATTGATAGCAACCACTCCTACAAGTGCCTAGGTCCTATATCATGCATCAAAACTACTTTTGACCATATAAATTTGACATGCAAGCTCAAGAACAGGGTCACCTAAGTAGCAAAAATTTGCAATGAATAAACCACTAGAAAAAAAACTAATTGGACCAATGGAGGAGTCACATACCAAGGAACAATCACCCCAAGCAGTTTTGTGAGAGGTGCTTTGAGCAAGGAGATCGAAAATGGCAGCAAAGAGGGCTGGAACTCGTGCTTGAGTTGGTTTTTCGTGTTTGTGGGAGGAAGAAGAAGAGGATGGGTGCAGGAATAAGTGGAGGAGGGCCACCGTGAGCCCACGAGGCAGGGGGCGCGCCCTAGGGGGGTGGGCGCGCCCTCCACCCTCGTGGCAAGGTGGTTGGCCCCCTGGTGTGTTCTTTGTTCCATAAATCCTCAAATATTCTAGAAAAAATCATATTTACTTTTTAGGGCATTTGGAGAACTTTTATTTTCGAGGTATTTTTATATTGCACGGATAATCAGATAGCAGACAGAAAAATACTATTTTTACTTTATTTCAACTAAATAACAGAAAGTATAGAGAGGGTACAGAAGGTTGTGCTTCTAGTTTCATCCATCTCATGCTCATCAAAAGGAATCCACTAACAAGGTTGATCAAGCCTTGTTAACAAACTCATTCCGATTAACATGAAACTGGAAAATTTTCGAATAACACTAGGTTACCTCAACGGGGATATGCACATCCCCAATAATAAGTATATCATATTTCTTCTTGATAGTAGGAAGAGGAAATTCAAACCCTCCAAATGTAATCAATGGAATTTTTCCAATAGAATTGATACTATGAACTTGAGGTTGTTTCCTCGGAAAATGTACCGTATGCTCATTACCATTAACTTGAAAAGTGGCATTGCCTTTGTTGCAATCAATAACAGCCCCTGTAGTATTAAGAAAAGGTCTTCCAAGAATAATAGACATACTATCGTCCTCGGGGATATCAAGAATAACAAAGTCTGTTAAAATAGTAACGTTTGCAACTACAACAGGCACATCCTCACAAATACCGACAGGTATAGCAGTTGATTTATCAGCCATTTGCAAAGATATTTCAGTAGGTGTCAACTTATTCAAATCAAGTCTACGATATAAAGAGAGAGGCATAACACTAACACCAGCTCCAAGATCACATAAAGCAGTTTTAACATAGTTTCTTTTGATGGAGCATGGTACAGTAGGTACTCCTAGATCTCCAAGTTTCTTTGGCATTCCACCCTTAAAAGTATAATTAGCAAGCATGGTGGAAATTTCAGCTTTTGGTATCTTTTTTTATTTGTAACAATATCTTTCATGTACTTAGCATAAGGATTCATTTTGAGCATATCAGTCAATCGCATACACAAAAAGATAGGTCTAATCATTTCAGCAAAGCGCTCAAAATCCTCATCATCCTTTTTCTTGGATGGTTTGGGAGGAAAAGGCATGGGTTTCTTAACCCAAGGTTCTCTTTCTTTACCATGTTTCCTAGCAACAAAGTCTTTCTTATCATAACATTGATTCTTTGATTGTGGGTTATCAAGATCAACAACAGGATCAATTTCTACATCATTATCATTACTAGGTTGAGCATTATTAGGAACATCATCATTAACATTTTCATTAGGTTCATGCTCATTGCCAGATTGTGTTTCAGCATCAGACATAGAGATATCATTTGGATTATCAGGTGGTTCAGCAATAGGTTCACTAGAAGTTTGCACAGTTCTATCATTTTTCTTTTTCTTCCTTTTAGAAGAACTAGGTGCATCAATATTATTTCTCTGAGAATCTTTCTCAATTCTCTTAGGGTGTCCTTCAGGATACAAAGGTTCCTGAGTCATTCTACCAGTTCTAGTAGCCACTTTAACATCATAATTATTTTTCTTACTATTCATCTCATTGAGCAATTCCTTTTGAGCTTTAAGTACTTGTTCTACTTGAGTGGTAACCATAGAAGCATGTTTGCTAACAAGTTTAAGTTCACCTCTAATATTATCCATATAATCACCCAAGTATTTAATCATATCAGCATCTTGTTTTAATTGTCTACCAAAATAAGCATTGAAATTTTCTTGCTTAAACATAAAATTATCAAACTCGTCAAAGCATTGACTAGCAATTTTAGCAGGAGGGATTTCAGCTTTATCATATCTATAGAGAGAAATTACCTTTACTACCTGTGTCGGGTTATCGAGGTCTGGAGGTTCTTCAATAAATAGAGGATTAAGATCATATGTTTCTTCGGCGGGCGGTAAATTAAGACCATGTATTTCTTCAATAGGAGGTAAATTCTTAACATCTTCAGCTTTAATACCTTTTTCTTTCATAGATTTCTTTGCCTTTTGCATATCTTCGGGACTGAGAAATAGAACACCTCTCTTCTTCGGAGTTGGTTTAGGAATAGGATCATTAATTGGAGCAGGTGCTGGCTCAGGAGGTGCCCAATTATTTTCATTTCTCAACATATTATTCAATAAGATTCCAGCTTCATCCGGTGTTCTTTCCCTGAAAAGAGAACCAGCACAACTATCCAGGTAATCTCTGGAAGCATCGGTTAGTCCATTGTAAAAGATATCAAGTATTTCATTTTTCTTAAGAGGATGATCAGGCAAAGCATTAAGTAACTTGAGAAGCCTCCCCCAAGCTTGTGGGAGACTCTCTTCTTTAATTTGCACAAAGTTGCATATTTCCTTTAAAGCAGCTTGTTTCTTATGAGCAGGGAAATATTTAGCAGAGAAGTAATAGATCATATCCTGGGGACTACGCACACAACCAGGATCGAGAGAATTAAACCATATCTTAGCATCACCCTTTAATGAGAAGGGAAATATTTTAAGGATATAAAGGTAGCGAGATCTCTCATCATTAGTGAACAGGGTGGCTATATCATTTAATTTAGTAAGATGTGCCACAACAGGTTCAGATTCATAGCCATGAAAAGGATTAGATTCAACCAAAGTAATTATATCAGGATCAACAGAGAATTCATAATCCTTATCAGTAACACAGATAGGTGAAGTAGCAAAAGCAGGGTCAGGTTTCATCCTAGCATTTAGAGATTGCTTATTCCATTTAGCTAATAACCTTTTGAGTTCATATCTATCTTTGCAAGCTAAAATAGCTAAAGAAGCTTCTTGATCAAATAAATAACCCTCAGGAATAACAAGTGATTCTTCATCATCACTTTCATAATCATCATCAGATTCAATATTTTCAATCTCTCTAGCCCTAGCAAGTCGTTCCTCGAGAAAATCACCAAGTAGCACAGTAGTATCAAGCATAGAAGTAGTTTCATCATAAGTATCATGTATAGCAGAAGTAGCATCATCAATAACATGCGACATATCAGAACGAATAGCAGAAGCAGGTTTAGGTGTCGCAAGCTTACTCATAACAGAAGTTGAATCAAGTGCAGAGCTAGATGGCAGTTCCTTACCTCCCCTCGTAGTTGAGGGATAAATTGTTATCTTAGCGTCTTTCAAATTCTTCATAGTGTCCAGCAGATATAAATCCCAAGTGACTCAAAGAATAGAGCTATGCTCCCCGGCAATGGCGCCAGAAATTAGTCTTGATACCCACAAGTATAGGGGATCGCAACAGCTTCCGAGGGTAGAGTATTCAATCCAAATTTATTGATTCGACACAAGGGGAGCCAAAGAATATTCTCAAGTATTAGCAGCTGAGTTGTCAATTCAACCACACCTGGAAACTTAGTATCTGCAGCAAAGTAATATGACAGTGATGGTAACGGTAACAAAAGAGTAACGAAAGCAAAGTAATGTTTTTGCTATTTTGTAGTGATTGTAACAATAGCAATGGGAAAGTAAATAAGCGTAAACCAGTATATGGAAAGCTCATAGGCATTGGATCAATGATGGATAATTATGCCGGATGTGGTTCATCATGTAATAGTCATAACATAGGGTGACACAGAACTAGCTCCAATTCGTCAATGTAATGTAGGCATGTATTTCGAATATAGTCATACGTGCTTATGGAAAAGAACTTGCATGACATCTTTTGTCCTACCCTCCCGTGGCAGCGGGGTCCTAGTGGAAACTAAGGGATATTAAGGCCTCCTTTTAATAGAGAACGGGAACAAAGCATTAGCACATAGTGAATACATGAACTCCTCAAACTACGGTCATCACCGGTAAGTATCCCGATTATTGTCACTTCGGGGTTAACGGATCATAACACATAATAGGTGACTATAGACTTGCAAGATAGGATCAAGAACACTCATATATTGATGAAAACATAACAGGTTCAGATCTAAAATCATGGCACTCGGTCCCTAGTGACAAGCATTAAGCATAGCAAAGTCATAGCAACATCAATCTCAGAACATAGTGGACACTAGGGATCAAACCCTAACAAAACTAACTCGATTACATGATAAATCTCATCGAACCCATCACCATCCAGCAAGCCTACGATGGAATTACTCACGCATGGCGGTGAGCATCATGAAATTGGTGATGGAGGATGGTTGATGATGACGATGGCGATGAATCCCCCTCTGCGGAGCCCCGAACGGACTCCAGATCAACCCTCCTGAGAGGTTTTAGGGCTTGGCGGTGGCTCCATATCGTAAAACGTGATGAAATATTCTCTCTTATTTTTTTCTCCCCGAAAGCAGTTATATAGAGTTGGAGTTGGAGTCAGAGTCGGGAGGTTTCCAGGGGGCCCACGAGGTAGGGGGCGCGCCCTAGGGGGGCCACCCTCGTGGAAAGGGTGTGGGCCCCTGGTCTTCATTTTTGGCGAGGATTTTTTATTATTTATTGTAAGATATTCCGTGGAGTTTCGGGTCATTCCGAGAACTTTTGTTTTCTGCACATAAAACAACATCATAGCAATTCTGCTAAAAATAGCGTCAGTCCGGGTTAGTTCCATTCAAAGCATACAAGTTAGAGTCCAAAACAAGGGCAAAAGTGTTTGAAAAAGTAGATACGACGGAGACGTATCACTAAACCACCATGCGGTTATGCCTCTAAGTCATGCCTCAACATGTGGGAGATATAGCCGCATCGTGGGTGTTACAAGTTGGTAATCAGAGGCATCCCCGACTTAGGAGCCCCCTGCTTGATCGAATCGCTGATGTTGTTGAGTCTAGAACGGAATTTTTTGAGTCCTAGGATTATATATATCGGAGAGTAGGATTCCTTTTACTCCTCAGTCCCTTTGTCGCTGTGGTGAGGCCTCCTGACGTAGAAGTTTTGACTTCCCTCTCCTCAAATTTCACGAATTTTTTTAGGATCACGCGGGTATCTTGGAATCGTTCCGATAGTCTTGTGACGAGAACATTGTTTTTGGTGCCTCCTGACATTTAGGGGTTGTGGCAGTGTCCCGGGGAGTTGAGCTCCGAGGTGTTGTCGTCATAATTTTATCATTGCAGTTCTGGAATACCTGTGTTCGCCGACATCAAAAATCTCTTTTATGCAGTTGTTGGTGAAATAACCTCGATGCCACCCAGTACCGGGGTGGGAGTTCGGGAGTATTGCCATAACTCGTATACCGGATGCTTTTCGAAGGTTGAGGTACACGATTTCCGAAGGTTTCTTGGTTATGTGTTGAAGGATGGATACATCTGGATGTAGGGATTGTTAGTTTGGGTGAGATATTATGCTTCCCCTGTATCCCCAACACCTGATTGCATAACCAGAAAGTTTCGGGAGTTTATAAGTGGGAATTCAAGTATCACATAGGATATCCTTCCAACAGACACATGATACGATATGGGGTCTATCATATGTTTGTTTCCGGTTTATTCTGCAAGCCAATCCTTTGTTTTGTTTTGGCTTGTGGTATTCGAGTTGCTTCAAAGTCAAGTGTTGATTCCATACCTTCCCTAAGCGGTGTTCTCATATTCCTATGTGTATACTAATCCTTCTTTCTCATCGAGGTTGTCATGTCAATTCTTTTCCAACCGGCGTGTTGCTCTTCAAGTGGATCTGATCATTTTCAACATCCGCAAGATCAACTCTAAGTTTTCTCAATGGTGTTTATTCCATCTGTCAAGTTGCCATTGTTTTCTCGCCCTCCCACCCTTTTCTTTAAGGACTCAGATTTCTTAATCAAGTATCATCGTATGGATGTGAAGTCTCTTCATTCTTTTCAATCAAAGTTGTCACCCGGTGATTCTCGTGAAGATGCTAAGGAAGCTTCAAGCTCATTATTCTTCATACTTTTCTTCTTCGGTGGATTCAATTCAAGCTTTGTCGATCATATCCTTTTCTCGTTTCAAATGTTTTCTCATGCCGGTGCACCTCTTAATCGTTCATCTCTCTCTATTCATATCCGTAGTGCCGAAGATATCTCGGAAGATTTGTGTTTCCATTCTTAATCCGTTCAAGTTATTTCGAGGTTGTTATCTCATTCAAGCCATTTAATTCAACCGGCGCAATCTCTCTTTTAAATCGTTCAATGGTGTATCTTTGAGTGGGCCCTAACCCACAGGTCTTTTCCCACGATCTTACCCGACTCTTCTAATTTTTCCGGAGCTATCCTCAAATTCTTTCAAAGTTGACGTAAGAATGAATTATCATCAGTCAAATGTCTTTCTCCAAGATCTTTCAAATTATTTTCATCGTTGGTTCAACCTTTAGAATTTTCATTCCGGAGTGCCTCAACAATTCATGGTGGTGTTTCTCACCGTCATTCTCGGATTTTAAAGACCGAAGAAGAGTTCCTCTTAAAATATTGTCCATTGTTTCGAAGATTCATGGTTCTAGCTTCACGCTATCCTCTCAAATGACAGTAATTCTTTTTCTACCCATTCGGGGTATTTCAGGAGTCTTTTCAGTTTGATTCTCCAAAGGCCATCATTTCGGGTTTATTCATTCTCAGCTTTCAGCTCTCATTCTCCAAATTTTACCGGTACATCATTCAAGTATTCTCTAATCAGTTCATGATCTCTTTGTTCTCTTGTATCTAAATCCCCTCAAGTATCTTCATTCATTTTGCAATTCTTCCCGGTGAATTGTGCTTCTGCTACTTTCATGTTCAATTCTTACAGTGGTTTGTTCAAGAATTCTCTTCCGTTGTTATTGTATCAATTCATTCGTTCTTTCCAAATCCTACCGGTGGTTCGTTGAAGTCTTTCTCAAGATTACGCTATTCCTCTCTTTAATCCTTTCTACGAGAATAAGTAGTATGCCAAATCCATTGTGTGTCATCAATTTAATTGATGAAGGATAAGCATAATGTAATTCTTATTCTTGTTTCATCAAGTGAATTCAATTCCTTATTCCGGAGGTGCATCAAAATTCTCGGTTTCAATTGTTTCATATTTCTTTTCCGGAGCTCCAAGTTATTTAAATTATATCATTTCAAAGCTCCATCTAATCATTGCAAGGCTTCAATCTTATTCTTTTTTATCGTTCTTTTATTACCGAAGTTCTTCATGGAGGCTACATGGTGGTTCGTCAAGGACTCCTTTCATTCTTCAATTGTTCTTCAAGATTTCTCTCCAATTTAAGATCCGCCAAGCTATACTCTAAAATAAACATGGTGTTCAACACATGTTTTGTTTTGTGGAGTCCAAGCATTCTTCATCTTGCATTCTGAAGTACAATTCGTTCTACCTTATCATTTGAGGTGGTGTTATGTCATTCTTGACAATTTGAGTTCGTGTTTCATGATTCAACAGTTGTCAAGAATGAGATAGTTAAACCCATCAATTTCGTCGAGAATGAGCTCTTCTCAATCCATCAATCTCTTCATTAGAGTTATCTTGGGTTATATTTCACCTAAAGCTTTGCCTAAGGATTGTTGCTATTTATGGTGCTTATAAATGACCCAAGTTCTTCTTTTATCCTCCCGGTGAAATAAGTTTCTCGTCTCCTTGTTCATATCAATCCAATCTATTATTTCCGTTAGTGGAATAATTTCACCTCATAGTTTTGAGTTGTTCTCCATAAGCCCACTACAAGCTTGTTATTTTCGTTGTTGGCTTTCCAACAACTCCGTTATAACCTTCTTGGAAGGGTGCCTTCCAAGCTCAATTGTGGCAGAAGTTGTCATTTTCTTCTCCATTCTTTTATTCGAATGATCTATCTTATATTATTTCTTCCGAAGGCATTGTGATGTTGCTCTCTTCGACCCATCATCTTGTTTTGTCAAGATCATGTTCAATTCCTTCCATTTACAGTCGGAGTGCTCCCCAAATTAAATCATTCTTATTCCTTCTCTATCTTGTTTTAACCGGAGTGGTTTCAATATCTATCTTGTCACTTAACCTCTTAGTTCTCGTCGTATCCCGTGTTCTTATTTTCTAATGGGAGTGTTGTTTGAATTTGTTCTTCCTTGTTTCTTGTTTATCTCGTTTCAACCAGAGTGTTTTCAATTCCTTCTTGTCCATTGTGCTCGTCATTCAATAGCTTTGCAACCTCCAAGGTTCACATGGTGTTCCTTGTTTCTCTTTTCTCCCTGAGTGCTCTCAATTTCGTTCAACTCTTTTGTGTTCCTCTTTCAAGTTTTCAACCTCTCAAGGTTGTTTGTTTCTTTGTCAAAGAAGCAACTTAGTTTTACCTCTTCTCTTCCTCTTTCGTTTCCTCTGGTGCTATCCCTAGATCTCGAGACGAGATCCTCTCGTAGTGGTGGAGTGTTGTAACGTCCCGAGACCGTTACGCCAGGTGTCTTCCAGTTATTCGCTGTTCTTTCCTTGTCATTCGGTTGCGTGTGGCATCTTGCCAGGTCATCATGTGCATTGCATCATCATGTTTTCAAAACTTGCATCCGTCCCGGTCTCCCCGTTCTTTCCGTTATCCGTTCTGAGCCCAGACACACTTGCACGCGCCCGCGGCACGTCCGAAATAGTATTTTATAAGTGGCCGGAGAATGTTCTCGTAATGGGATGAAAGTTTGCATGCAGTGTTGTTATGTTGTTAGTAGGTCGCCTGCCAAGTTTCATCACATTCAGAGTTCGTTTGATGACCCAACGGATAACTATAGCGACAATATAGTTGGTCAAACGTCAGACGTTTTCGGTCTCCGGAAACAATCGTCGGGCCACTTTCCGACTCTCTCTTCTCAGCCCAAGGCCCCTCTTCACAGCCCACCTAATCCCCCTCCACTCCGGACCATCCGATAGCGATTGAACGACTCCGAAATGGACTAATACCCCCTCTCCTAGGCCCGCTTGCCTTTGTCGACCTCTCTCAGACCCCCTCGCATGCGCGTCCAAAACTTCCCCGAATCCGACTGGGCACTCATGACCGTTGAGTCCAGATGGTCACCCAACATCCCTAAAGCATCTGTGTTTATTTGTTGGACTCGCTGATAACCCACAAGTATAGGGGATCAATTGTAGCCTCTTTCGATAAGTAAGAGTGTCGAACCCAATGAGGAGCTAAAGGCAGAAAAAATATTCCCTCAAGTTCTATCGACCACCGATACAACTCTACGCACGCTTAACGTTCGCTTTACCTAGAACAAGTATGAAACTAGAAGTATTATGTAGGTGTTGTTGGATAGGTTTGAAAGATAATAAAGATTACGTAAATAAAAAGTAGGGGCTGTTTAGGTAAAGACACAACAAAGTTAGTTTTAGTAAGGAGCTTTTTGTTACGAGAAAGTTATTTGTCCCTAGGCAATCGATAACTAGACCATTAATCATTATTGCAATTTTATATGAGGGAGAGGCATAAGCTAACATACTTTCTCTACTTGGATCATATGCATGTAACACCCCGGATGTAACTTTCCCAATTTGTACTCCAACTCTTGCCGTTTCCGGCGTTAAGTTATATTTATTTCCTCGGGTTTGGGTTTTGTCTCCGTGTGTTGTTGTCGTTGTGATGCATCTCATATCATGTCATCATGTGCATTGCATTTGCATACGTGTTCGTCTCATGCATTCGAGCATTTTCCCCGTTGTCCGTTTTGCATTCCGGCGCTCCGTTCTCCTCCGGTGGTCATTTCCAGCTTTCTTTCGTGTGTGGGGATTAAACATGTTCGGATTGGACCGACACTTGCCAAGCGGCTTTGGTTTACTACCGGTAGACCGCCTATCAAGTTTCGTATCATTTGGACTTCGTTTGATACTCCAACGGTTAACCGAGGGACCGAAAAGGCCTCGTGTGTGTTGCAGCCCAACACCCCTCCATTTTGACCCAAAACCCACCTAACTCTGCTCCATCATCTAGAGCGTTCGATCACGATCGCGTGGCCGAAAACCGCACCTCATTTGGACTCTCCTAGCTCCCCCTATGCCTATATATACACCCCCATTCCAAATTCGCAGATCCTCTCCCCCTAACCCTAAAAAAATCCACCGCGCGCGCCGGACGTGTCCATTCCGGCCAGACACGCCGCAGCCGCCGCCCGCAACCAGTGGCAGCGTGCCACGTGGCACCCGGCCGCCGCCGCCGCGGCCCGCCCAGGCCCATCGTGGGCCCTCTCCGCCGCCACCCGGGCCGCGCGCCCCGCGCCTCTTCCTCCGCCGCCACCCGCGCCAAGCCGCCGCCTCCGCCGCTGCGCCGCCGCGGTCCGCCCCGCCGCCGCCGTCGCCACCTCGTCGACCGGGCCGCCGCAGCCGTCGCCGGCCCCGGCCGCCGCGCGCTGCCTCGCCCCGCGGGCCGCTCGCCGTCCCGGCCGCCGCCTCTGGCCTCGCCCACGGCCATCTTCTCCCTCTCCGACGAACTCCGGCGAAGACTTCGGCCGGTGATCCTCGGGCTCCGTGCGATCCCGATCTAGATCTGGCGTGAACAGTAAACCCTAACCCTAGGTCGTTTTTTTCACCAAGTCCCAGAAATTGCAGATCCAAGTGCTCATGTTCATAGCTCCGTAACTTTGCATCCATAGCTCTGATTCATGCATATAGCATATCAAAATGTTCATCTCAGAGAGTACATCATTTCATTACATTGCATCATTTTCATTTGAGCTCATGTTGATGCCCAAAATGCTGTTAGAAGAGGGCTACTTGAGTTAATTGTCAGATCTGCTACTCCGTTTAGCACTTTTGTCATTTTTGCCATGATTCTTGTGTGCATGATATGCCCGTGAGTTCTACATGTGTTTTGTTAAGAGTTTTGTCATCTTTCCATAGGTGCAACCCATGTATTTTTAGGATGTGTGTGGTGTCTTGTGCAAGCTTGCAAAGTGGTGCACTTGCTAATTTTGTTTTCAGGGACTTAGTATTTTCACCAAGTCCTGCAGCTGTTTATCTCATGATGCCATATGTTCATGTTGTTTCCTAGTGATCCGTGCCTCTTTTGAGAATGATCAGTAAGAGAGTTTTGTTAATCTTGTAGTGCTCTATCCTTCCATGTCTTTGTTTGCAATTATGGAGTACCCTAGCTTGAGTCAATCGAGCTCTACTTTTGCTACTTTGTGAATCTGGGCAGATTGTCAACTTGTTTGCAATTTTGCCGATGATGTTGTAGTTGACCCGTGCATGCTATGCTATTGTTCTTGCCATGTCTAGCTTGTATTTTGTGCCTTCTTGATGGGTGTATGCTTGTCTTGCCATGACTTGCACCGTAGTGAGTGCATCGAGCTCGTAAACATGCCTACTTGAGTTATATTTCAGCATGTGCCAGTTTTCACTAAGTATGAAAACTGATTATGTTTTTGCTATGTTCACGTGCTTGCAATTGTATTTTCTGATCCCTTTTGGCTCAAGGTCACTAAGGGACTTTTGTTAAGCTCTTTGAGTAGCTCCATGCCATGCTTTACTTTGCCATGTTCAGGTCCTATAGCTTGTATTTTTGTGGCTCCGAAGAGGGCTATTTGATCTGAAATTCCAGACAATTGTTGATTTCACCAAGTCTGAGATCTGTTTGCATTTTGCATTTTTGCCATGCTTGTTTGAACCTGTTAATAGATGAATTGGTTGTAGCTCAGTGCTAGACTTTTGTTAAGCATCTTGTGTGCATCCCTGCCATGTATTTTGTTTGTCATGTTTGGTTGCTGTAGCATGTTCATTTCATTGCATTTAGGTGCGTACTTGCTGTAAATCGCAAACCGGTGTCATTTTGAATCGCTTGCCATTTCCAAACCGTAACTCCGATTCCGGCGTTCTTTATATCGTTTTCAAGCGATTTCATCTCATCTTTCCAGTGGCACACTTGGTTTTCCAAGTTGAGGCCAGGTTCATGCATTTCCTGACATATCTTGCATTTTGCATCCCGCATCGCATCCCGCATAGCATATCATCATTGCATCATATCGCTTGATCCTTGCATGTGGTTGATTGTGTCCTTGTTGCTTGTTTGTCTTGTTTGGGTAGAGCCGGGAGACGAGTTCGCTAACGAGGAGCCCGTTGAGTTTGCTTTCGAGGATCCAGTCAACTCTGACAACTATGCAGGCAAGATGATCATACCCTCGAAATCACTACTATCTTTGCTATGCTAGTTTGCTCGCTCTTTTGCTATGCCAATGCTACGATGCCTACCACTTGCTTGCAAGACTCCCAAATTGCCATGTCAAACCTCTAACCCACCATTGACCTAGCAAACCGTTGATTGGCTATGTTACCGCTTTGCTCAGCCCCTCTTATAGCGTTACTAGTTGCAGGTGAAGGTCGGAGGCCGTTCCTCGTTGGAACATTTATTTACTTGTTAGGATATCATTATATTATCTTGTTATCTTAATGCATCTATACACTTGGTAAAGGGTGGAAGGCTCGGCCTCTCGCCTAGTGTTTTGTTCCACTCTTGTCGCCCTAGTTTCCGTCATATCGGTGTTATGTTCCCGGATTTTGCGTTCCTTACACGGTTGGGTTATAATGGGAACCCCTTGATAGTTCGCCTTGATTAAAGCTTTTCCAGCAATGCCCAACCTTGGTCTTACCATTTGCCACCTAGCCTCTTTTTCCCTCGGGTTTCCGGAGCCCGCGGGTCATCTTATTTTAAACCCCCCCCTGGGCCAGTGCTCCTCTGGGTGTTGGTCCAAACTAGAGTCCTGTGCAATGCCCCCTCGGGGAAACTCGAGGTTTGGTTTTAGTTGTATGGAGCGCTCATCTGAGTGTGCCCTGAGAAAGAGATATGTGCAGCTCCTATCGGGATTTGTCGGCACATTCGGGCGGTGTTGCTGGTCTTGTTTTAACCTGTCGAAGTGTCTTGAGTTACCGAGATACCGAGTCTGATCGGAACGTCTTGGGAGGAGGTCTATTCCTTCGTTGACCGTGAGAGCTTGTCATGGGCTAAGTTGGGACTCCCCTGCAGGGATTGAACTTTCGAAAGCCGTGCCCGCGGTTATGGGCAGATGGGAATTTGTTAATGTCCGGTTGTAGATAACTTGAACCTTAACTTAATTAAAATGAATCAACTGAGTGTGTTACCGTGATGGCCTCTTCTCGGCGGAGTCCGGGAAGTGGACACGGTGTTGGAGTAATGTTTGCGCAGGTTGCTCTCTAGTTTCTCGCTCGTGCTTTGCCTTCTCTTCTCGCTCTCTTTTGCGAATAAGTTAGCCACCATATTTGCTAGTCGCTTGCTGCAGCTCCACATATTTACCTTGCCTTACCTATAAGCTTAAATAGTCTTGATCGCGAGGGTGCGAGATTGCTGAGTCCCTGTGGCTCACAGATTACTATTACACCAGATGCAGGGCCCGATCATTCCGGTCCAAGAGACGCATATGAGCTCAAGTGGGAGTTCGACGAAGACTCTCAATGATACTATGTTTCCTTTCCCGATGATCAGTAGTGGTGGCCAGTTGGGGGTGATTGGGACCGTGTCGCATGTTGGGTTATCTTTCATTTTGGCGCCGTAGTCGGGCCATGAGTGTTTGGATGATGTAATGTTATTTATGTACTTGATTGACATGGCGAGTGTAAGCCAACTATTGTTATCTCCCCTTTATTATTTATATTACACGGGATGTTGTGAAGATTGCCTAACTTGCGACATATGCCTTCAATGCGATTATGCCTCTAAGTCGTGCCTCG
This sequence comes from Triticum urartu, assembly GCF_003073215.2. Lineage (NCBI taxonomy): Eukaryota > Viridiplantae > Streptophyta > Magnoliopsida > Poales > Poaceae > Triticum > Triticum urartu. The sequence continues at coordinate 185,501,027 of NC_053027.1, read as the reverse complement.
ACACGTGGGAGATATAGTCGCATCGAGGGTGTTACAAGTTGGTAATCAGAGCCTTCCCCGACCTCAGGAGCCCCATTGCTTGATCATTTTTAGCGGCCAGTTGTGTCTAGAAAAATGTTTTGAGTCTTTTAGGAATTATATATTGGAGAGTTTAGGAATTCTTTTTACTTCCCAGTCTCCTCATCGCTCTGGTAAGGCATCCTGACGTAGAGTTTTGACTCTTCTCTTCTCAAATTTCACAAAAAAAATTAGGATCACGCGGGTATCTTGGAATCGTTCCGATGGTTTTATGATGAGAACATTGTCTTGGTGCCTCCTGTCAGGGGTTTAGTGGAAGTGTCCCGGGGAGTTGAGCTCTGAGGTGTTGTCATCATAATTTTATCGTTGCAGTTCTGGAATACCTGAGTTTAGTACGCCGACATTGAAAATCTCTTTTATGCAGTTCGTTGGTGAGATAACCTCGACGCCACCCAGTACTGGGGCGGGAGTTCGGGGGTATCGCCATAACTTGTATAACGGATGCTTTTCGAAGGTAGAGGTAGATGGTTTCCGAAGGTTTCTTGGTTATGTGTTGAAGGATCGATACAGCTGGATGTAGGATTTGCTAGTTTGGGTGAGATATTATGCTTCCCCTGTATCCCCAACACCTGATTGCATAACCGGAAAGGTTCGGGAGTTTCATAGGTGGGAATTCTAGTAGCTCTAGTTCTTCTTCCACGG